>NC_035437.2:43923779-44223779 GCF_002127325.2 Helianthus annuus
AGCTATCGTTGAAGGTGATGATTTATTTTGTACCTTTAGCCCATTTGCAAATCCTTTGCTTTTCCCTAATACATATATGTTTTCAATTTTTATAACATTTTTTAAAAGAGAATACCATGGCGATTTTAAATTTCAAGATGAGAAAACATAATTTTTTAGTTATAAATGATATTCGTGTTATGTATTGTGGTTAAATCATTGTTGTCCTTTTCTTTTCGATCATTCATATTTGATGAATTAACTAAAATTATATTAGAAATTATCAGATTTAAATTCAAATTCAAATTTGGGGTTTAGAAGTTGCAAGATTATCTTTAAAGGAAATGAAAAGACATGATATCTCTTCAAAATCTTACATTTTCAATCTTTTTAATCCTTTAAAGGTTTTTTATTTGATTTGCGTTCTTCAATTTTGCATATTCTATTTTAATATTCTTCGTATTTTACCCGACGAGATGGTAAGGGTTTATTAAGGGTTTCTAGCAATGTACTGATAGGTTTCTTCATATAATTTTTTTTTCTAAATTAAGGGTTTCTTGCAATGTATTGAACAGCACCCTGACGATGATAAAGAAAAGAGCCCAAGTAAGTTTTTCTTTTCCGAATTAAGGGTTTATTAATTGTGTCAGAATTGTTTTGTTTAAGGTCCCCAAATTGAGAAGAAGAGCGTCGATGTTGTTTGGACAAGGATAGGTTTTAGCAAATTTGAAGATGAGTTTTTTTTAGACAACATTCTTCATCCGACAACTAAGGTATGAATTGAATCAGCAGCAGATTTGAAGATGAGTTTTTTTAAGACAACATTCTTCATCATCCGACAACTAAGGTATGAATTGAATCAGTGGTCTCGAGCTTCTTCTCAGGTCCATGATTGTGATTGATTTTTTTTTCACAATCATTTAGATATTGATTATATTATGAATATATTAAGCTCATTGGTTTTGAATTTAAGTTTGAATGATATTTAACTATTTAAGTATATTGCTTTGACTGATTATTTGACAATTTGAATTTTTGAAATTTATATCAATTATGGATACTTATCAAAGTTGTCTAAATTGTAACATATTTCCAAATTTATCGAGATAACTTATATTAAGGTTTTAATTGCTTCCAAATTTTGTGTTAGTTTCCATAATTTTCGACAATCACATCATTTTTCAAGTTTCTCAGAATTTGGAAAGATATATAGCATCTGTTTTAAACCTAAATGACATCTCTGTATGTCAAACTGGGTTCAGTTATTGAGTCAAATAGTTATATTATTCTTAGGATGATTATGAGGAGGCAGAAGGCTGATGAAGAATCATCTAAGAAAGAGAAGTTATGAGTTCAACTGTTCAAAATTGGGATGACGAGTTTTATGTCAAAGTCAACAAAGATTTTCAACTTGATCTTGGTAAGGCCATATTCCTTTCTGAAATGTATGCCATTGTGCTTTATGTTCGTATTTTTGATTTTATGCGGTGATTTTACTTTTCTCTGCTTTCACCCCGAGTTTCTCGAACGCTTTCGAGGTCAAGAGAGTCATTATGTTGGATGCATCAAATCAAGATAAGTAGTTTCTGAAGTGTAAGTTCCCTTTAATTTAGTCATTATGTTTTTTCCTGCAGTGCATCTCTGAAGGCGTATGATCATGAAGATACATTTGTTGGTTCATGGATGATGGGTATACAGGTGAATTGTATAGATTACAATCATTTGTGCATGTGCCTTGGAGACATTGATGATGGATTTTATAAAGCTTATTATATCGACTATGACTATGAGTATGTTTCTTTAATAGTAATTTTTTACTGTATCATCTTGTGTTTTGTAGTTATTAATAGACTTCACACCACATTAACAATGGAATTGGATCTTATTTATGTTATCTACATCATAGACTCAACTCTATCGTGTAAAAATGGTACAATCATTCAGGTATTAAAACATTTTATTTTTTTTTATCTTTTAGAATGCACATCAGGTTATTTGTGTTTATGCATGAATGAAAATGAGTTAATGAACACACATGTGTAGATGAAATATATTCGATTGTGAGTGATGGGAATTGGATAGAAATAGTATTAAAATGTTTATGATTTTCAAGGTCAGTACTTGCAAGTTTGCTTGAAGTGAACTAACAGGAAAATGATGAAGTAATAAATAATTTGATAAAAGGTCTTTTTGAAATTATCACTTACATAATGAGTTATTTTTATAATTTAAGATTATGGATCAGTCATATAGCTCTCCTTATCAAGCAATGTTTCGGGTTTGTAGACTTTGGTTACAAATAGTAGCTCTCCTTATAATGTGATTAGCATGTTTTTTCTGTATATTTGGTAATTTCTGTCAATGATTTTGTTTGTGTGGGATAGTGGATATTGTTGCTCATGTGATGTTGTATAGTTTTGAATGGATTGATGGAATTCGGTTTGTGTGAAATATGTTTTGTGTTTTTTTTTTTTTTTTTTTTTTTTTTTTTTTTTTTTTTTTGTGGAAGTAGGTTAAAGTTTAGCAATGGTTCTGGTGGTGGCTGCCTGTGTTGTTAGGGTTTCCAAGGTATGCACCGAATCATTGATTTTATTTCATGGCTAATATGATATTCTCATTCTTTGTGTGTTTTTTGTCGAAGTAGGTTAACGTTTGGCAATTGTTCCCTTTATTCGTTGTTTGTTGCAGATTTGGGTTACAAGTTCGTCGGTTCAGTTGTTAATCAATTATCTTACCTAAATATTGACATCTAAAGTATCCTCTTTCCATTTTCTCCACCATAAATTTTTTATTCGGTTTCTTAAACTTTTTCTTGTTGTAAAGAGCCATAAAAACATACAAAAGCAAGAATGTAAAGTACACATCTATAATTAGAGCATTTACATTGGAGCCTCTATTCTATATTATATAGAGAAAATAATAATGGAAACAACAAAATTACTATCACATTAGAATCTCTATAATAGAAAAAAAATTAAAGAAACTAAAGTACACCTCTGTATTTATAGGGTCACATTCAACCCTCAATATCGTTATTCTAAGCGTGTAATAATTTAATATGATTTTGAAAAACTTAATTTATACGACAGCCTCGCCAATTTTGAAAAAGACCCATTTTTAAAAAAGACTCATTTCATCCCAACATGTTTTAATCGTGTTAATCACACCACTTACCAAACCATCGTTTCTTATCTGAAAATATAGAAAATGACTTTAATGCTTAATATAGTGCCATAATTAATTATTATTATTATTAATATCTATTAATAGCCCAAGCGAATGAACAGTATATTTGGGCCTGGGCTCTTCTTATTCGCTGGTTTGGACGGTGAAGCCACGTTGTGTTCCGAGTTACCACGTGTCCGCCTGTATCCCCATAACCTCTACACCGTCAGAGAGGGAAAGAGAAGGCCATGCGAGACAAAGAGGAGAGAGAGGCCGGCGTCATGGTTTTGAGAAGGGCCGGTTTGGGTTTCGGCAACTCGTACTACATAGGGCGGCATTGCCGGCGATCCTACGGCCAATGTCCTTCATCATGGATTCATCATTTGAGATCGATACTCAACAACAACAGCTCATCACCGCCACTGGAAAACAAAACGCCATAATTACAGCCGTCAAAAGATTTGACGTGTTACACCATTAAAACAATTGAGTCTTAAAACAAAACACGGTAAACTGCAAAAAACAGTAAAATGAAATGACGGAAAACATAATTACTAACATTTATTATATTTAATTTATTTATCTTTTTCAAAACGCCATAATTACCTGACATACGCGGGAAAAAATGTCAATATAAAAGAAGATCATCAGAACCCAAGTTCAAACACGCCAAAAAAACTAAAATGCCACATATTCTCTAAAACGCCAAAAAATTTAAAAAATGGCTAAGGTTATTGCATGGAGGCTTGTAAGGAAAGAAAAAAGATTCATCATAAAGTTCGCTGACAGGAGAAGGGTTAAGGTAAGAACAATAAAAGCCATGATGGGAATGAATGAAAATATTCAAAAGGATATCCTGGCCCTTGGGGTTCCAAGAGACAACGATTGTGAAAGAACAAGAACTGTAATAAGAAGACTGGAGAGAAAGTTTTCAGCAGAAGATAATGAAGATGATGATGATGATGATGATATTGAAGATACACAAATACCAAAACTTAGGAGTTGGGTATTGCATGAGGAAGAAGGAACACTTGAAGTAACTTATGAAAACAGGGTGCAATATTCAAGACCAATGGAAGAAATGTTGAAGACAGGGTTGCTATCTATCATTGAACAACTCTGTGATTAACACCTTCAAACGATCCAAAATCCAATGATGCAGTAATATTCTTGAATAGGTTGCAGCAAAGAAGAGACGAGCTAATGGCGTTATACGCAAAAATGAAATTTGATGATAAAGAATCTGAAGAAAGTGAAGAACAGAGCGATGGGTACATCTCCGATGTAATCCCACCTACGGAAGACTATTAGATTATTTTGATTTTCTACTTATTGTGATTTTTTGAAATATTAATCTATGGTAATGAATTAGTAACAAAAAGATACAAAACGCCAAAAAAAATGGAAAAAGCCATAACGCCAAAAATATTAACTATGTGACACAAAAAGAACTATCTCAAAGAGAAGAAATCTGAGAAAAGAACAATAAACGCCAAATAATTAATAAATCTACAAAACGCCAAAATTATCTTGCACGCAAAAAATAAAGAAGCTTCTCAAACGCGAAAACCGTGAAAGGAGAAGAATACTAAAAAGACAAAAAAAAAACCTCGGTCCCTGATCAAGCCCCACGCCACGTGTTCGGCCAGGATGCGTTCTCACCGTTCTCACACTTTTTGCCGTTTTCTCCTGATCCCATTTATATATATATATATATATATATATATATATATTAAAAATAGAAGCTAATGAATAGTGTTTTAATGTATATATATATATATATATATTAAAAATAGAAGCTAATGAATAGTGTTTTAAATATTATAATAATATATATCTTTTTTTTAATACTTGTATTATCTTTTTTACTTTTTAAGTTGGATAAGCTTGCGTCAACCGGTACTGGTACCAAAAATACCGGTACGGTTATCGGTATATATATTATTGGGTGAGGTTCGGCTACAAAGTCCATTTTTACTACAAAGTGTACAAAGTCATAAAACACCACAACTTCAGCCATAAAACACACTCAAAACCCACAAATAACAGAGTGAAGATCACTAAAACACAATATCCAAACCCTAATAGTCCATAAGAACTTCAAATACACCATAATGGAACTATGAATATAAAACACAACATGATAATCAACATAAACACACTAATGTTAGTCATTCGATAATCAATGCCTTATCATCCAAAACACAACACAAAAACCACAAATATGACGTTTTAGTAATCTTCACTTTGTTATTTATTGATTTTGAGTGTGTTTTATGGTTAATATTATGGTGTTTTATGACTTTTTACACTTTGTAGGAAAAATGGACTTTGTAGCCAACTCCCACGGGATCAGGAGAAAACGCTCAAAAGTGTGAGAACGGTGAGAACGCTTCCTAGCCTAACACATGTCACGCGGCCTAGAAAAGGGCGGATGGGCTTTTTTGTCCTTTCATATTTCTTTTTTTAAACGCGTGTCACATCCCGTTTCCATTTTTTTTTGGCGTTTAATAAATACGCCGCGTTTTATTGTTTGTAGATCAGGATCACAGTTAATATTTTTGGCGTTTTAATTATGTTTTGGCGTTTTTATTGTTTTTTTTAAATGAGGATGCCTGTCTATGATGTAAAAAACATCAGTAATTTTCTTGATGTTTATTATATCAAAGTAGGATACAGGTCTATAATTTCACAGACAATTATGGCGTTTTGAAAAGATAAATAAATTCAGTTATCCATGTATTGGCATTTAATTTAATTAATGTTGGTAATAATGTTACCGTCTCTTCATTTTACTGTTTAGCAATTACTGTTTCGTTCAATTTCATCGGTAAATTAGTGTTGATTTTTCACTAATACCTTGTTTGGCATTTTATAGCAACACTGTGCTTTGCAAGCATCCGTTCTCTCAGTTTTCACACTATCAGTCGTTTGCTGTTTTTGGCGTTTTATATTAAATTTTTTTAGTCGAGAATTAGATAATAAAATCAGAGAATTAGATAACAAACAATAGAAACTGAAAAAAAAAATTATAATCTAATTTCTCTTCCAAATCTTCACTGTCATCAGCCTCTTCTGCTTTAACATTTTTGGCGTTTTGAACCTGTTTTTGAATACCTTATGTAGATCCTTTTTTCCTACATAATGCCCGTCTTCATTAAGGGGTAAAAGTCTTTTTTTCTTCGTTTTTTCATGAAATTTTGTCCATCTCATTTAGCAAAAGCTTATAGATATACCCACCTTAGATTAGAATCCATTCAGTGAGACTTCATGCAGAACAATACTCAATAAAGAAGAAATGACATTCCGCATCTGTGGCTTTTTTAAGTATCTTTTTGGCGTTTAAAGTGTTGGAAAGATGGCGTTTATTTTTTGGTGGTGTGATCAGTTGATTGTGCAGATACGTCTCTCTTATAGGATGTTTTTGGCACGTAGTTTAGGCGGGATTTTTATTTATACTAAATGATATTAATAAAGTAGCAGTCTTTTCAGTTACTGTGTGTATTTTTTACTGGTTTTGTTCAGGTTTTTATGAGTTTTTATGGTCTTAGACATTCCATCTTCCAAGTTTGGCGTTTTTTAATGGCTTTAAGTAGTTTTTGGCGTTTGTTTCCATTTTTAGCTTTTAATAATTCTTCTCTAAATTACTTTTATTATAGGTTGGGAGTTTTTGGCGTTTTACTTCATTATGGCGTTTCACAATAATTAAGACTTTTGGCATGTTATTAATATAATGTTATTTTTTATTCTAAGTTGAAAAATACATAACAAACAACAGAAAAAGAAAATTAAAAAAATAAAAATAGAAACAATTCATCTTTCAAATCTTCACTGTCGTCAGTCTCTTTCTTCTTTGAAACATGTTCACTGGCGGTTTGGCTTTGTCATGCTTGTGTTTTTTTGGCCGTTTGGAAAGGCAATATGACATGAGTTTTTTGTCTGAATATGTATCTTCAAACCACTCATCAGTGCCATTCGTCTAATTCTTGCCATTATAATATTCATCAATAACAAAACACAAAAAATGACATAAGTCTGACCCCAGTATCTTTTTCTTGAAGTTTTGTCCATCTCATTCAGCAAAATGTTATTTGAGTCGCAACACCTCAGGAAAGAATGCATTTTCCGAAACTTCGTATAGAACAATATTGAATATATAATAAACGATTTTTGGCATTTTTGGCGTTTTTATGAGGAAATGGTGTATCTGAAAGAAAAGTCCATTTTTTGGAAATTTTTGATATTTGAGAGATTTGGCGTTTTCTAAGATGATTGGTATATAGTAAAATATGGCGTTTTTGAGTAGGTGTGTTTGATGTTTTAGATTTTTTGGCGTTGTAAAATGAATGTTATATAGTAGAAATATGGCGTTTTTAGGTTGGGGGAGTTGTGTTCTTATGTATGAGAATGTTTTGTTTATATAGGGATGCGTTTTGGTCAATAATGGCGTTTTATTCATAAGTTGTTGTTTTCGGTATAGAAGTGTAAAGACCTTTTTACCCTTAATGAAGCGCGTCGACTCAATAGAATTCGTGTTATTTACGAAAACGATACCGCGCCAATCTAGTCCATAGATTGTTTTGATCGGACGATCCATAACCGTTCTCACACTTTTCATCGTTTTCTCTAAATCCTGACCCTATATATATATACATATATATATACATATATATATATATATATATATATATATATATATATAGGGAGCCGCTAAATAGAAACCACCTCCAGTTGTAAAAACCGCGAGAACCACTCTCAACCAATCAGATTATAACAACTAAAAGGGTATTTTGGTCTTTTACCCCAAATGTCAAATCCCCCATATCTCTCTTCATTTAATGCCTGTCTCTCTCATCCTTTTATATTTCATTTCAAGTCTCTCTCCTAATTTCTTCAAAAATAGATTGTCTTCTTCCCTCCTCACATTTTTTCTCTGCAGATCTGAAGAAGAAACCCTAGAAATCAACCCCTCATCTCCTCCTCCACAACAACCATCGAAATTCAAGCCTAATCTCTCTCTGTTGAAATTCAAGACCCATCTCTCATCAATCTCTCTCTCTTGAACCTCTCCTCCCTGCTGGATGATGACCAGCCGACCACCACTATGGGTGGCGGCGCTGGACGGTGATGACGCGAGGGAGCACCAGCCGCCGGCGACGAAGATAACCGACAAAGCACGCCCCTCACCCCCTCGTCTCTCTTTGTTCCGATAGAAAAAAAACAACCATTTAAGCTCTGGTGGTGGCACACGACGGCTAAAATCAGAGCAGAAGAGGTGAACCGTGGTGGTTGGGGCGACGCCGGAAGAGGAAGACGGTGGTGGTAGGGGCGACGCCGGCGGTCGGAGTCTCGGTCTGCCGGTTTTCATCGGACTTGTGAGTTTCAGTTGAGATTCTTGATTTTGTTTGATGGGTTTCTTGATTTTTGACGGGGTTTCTTGATTTTGTTTGATGGGGTTCCTTGATTTTTGTCTGATGAACTATGTGGGTTTGTTCTTGGTGATTTTTGATCAATGATTTTTGATTTTCTGGTGATTTTTGTTTGATCAGTGAACTATGTTCTTGTGTTCTTGATTTTCTGGTGATTTTTGTCTGATGAACTATGTGGGTTTGTTCTTCGTTGAATCTGGTGATTTTTATTGAATCTGGTGATTTTTGAATGTTTAAATCTGCTTGAATCGGGTGCCTTTTGAATGTTTTGAATATGGTGCCTTTTTGGTCTATTTTCAAAAAGTGAACTATGTGGGTTTTGATCCGTTTGAATTTTTATTGACGATGGCGCGGCAAGGACGGTGGAGGGTAGGTTTTTGAACCTGCAACCCCACTTTGCTGCCTCTGATTATCGGAAAATCTGAGCCAAAACATCTTTTTTCAAGAAATCCACTAGTTCTTTTGATTTTTGTTTGTTGGGTTTTTTTTTTTTTTGAGGCGTCGATGATGATAGCAATCTATCTGAGACACCTACCAAGTAGCGATTTGCTGGGTGCGTTCGTTTTGTGTAAAAAACGTTTAGATAAAACGTAAAACGTTTTACGTAAAATGTAAAACGTAAAACTTAAAATTTTTTACGTAAAACGTAAAAAAATTTTCGTAAAACGTAAAAAGTTTTAGGTAAAACGTAAATCGTAATTTTTTTTAGTAAAACGTAAAAAGTTTTACGTAAAACTTAAAACGTTTTTGTAAAAAAAAAAAGTTAAACCGTAAACTTTTTAACGTAAAACGTAAAAAGTTCTTCGTAAAACGTTAAAAGTTTTAGGTAAAACGTAAATCGTAAAATTTTTTTAGTAAAACGTAAAAAACCGTCGCTTAAAACGTAAAAACGTAAAAAATGTTAACGTAAAAAACCGGCGCGTAAAACGTAAAAAAACGTTAACGTAAAAAAGAGGCGCGTAAAACGTAAAAACGCTAACGTAAAAAACCGGCGCGTAAAACGTAAATAACGCTAACATAAAAACGGCGCGTTGAAAAAACGACGCGTGAAAAAAGCCGGGCGTAAAAACGGCGCGTGAAAAAGCCGGGCAAAAAAAACGGTGTTAAAAAACGGCGCGTTAAAAAAAGGCGTTAAAAAACGGCGCGTAAAAAACGGCACTAAAAAAAACGGCGCGTAAAAAACGACGCTTGAAAAATGGCTCGTGAAAAACGGCGCGTAAAAACCGGCACGTCAAAAAAACGTAAAACGTAAAAAGTTTAACGTAAAACTTAAATTGTAAAAGTATAAAAATCTTTTTAAAAAATCTGAATTTAAAAATGTTTTTAATAAAGAAATTATGCTTAAAAAATAAAGTAATAAAAAGTAATTAATGAATAGGACAAAAAGGCAATTAAATATAATATATATATAAAAAGACAAAAAAAGTAATTTTACTTAAATACCCTTTTCAATTAAAATATTCAAGACATAATAACACAAAAAATACTTTATATTATTTTTAATTACTTTTAATCTCATCCATCCATCATCTTGATCTAATGGCTAGAAAGTGGTTCGCGCAGTTCTTACAACTAGAGGTGGTTTTCATTTTAGCGGTCCCCCTATATATATATATATATATATATATATATATATATATATATATATATATATATATATATATATATATATATATATATATATATATATAATACCTACGCATACAATTAACATGGCCGGCAATAGTTCCAAATTGTTATTGGTGGGTTTGGGCGGCTAGCTTAGCTGCTGCATTTTTTTAATAGTTTTGTTTTGTGATTGGCTAAAAGTGCCGGTGCTATTTTCTTTTATTAATAAGTTTATAATAGTTGTCTGTAACTTCTGCTAAATTACAACTTTATCCCAAGTTTAAAATTACGATTTTTCCCCCGTTAAAAATAATTTTTTTTTCCCACAGTTAAAATTACGCTTTTGCCCCCATTTCAAAATAAATTTATGCTTTTGCCCCCGCTATAGTCCTGCGAAATTACGATTTTATCCCCAGATTGAAATTACGATTTCGTCCCCAGTTCAAAATAAAATTTTGGTTTTGCCTCCGGCTAAAAATTATGATTTTGCCCTCATCTAAAAATTACGATTTTTGTCCCCAGTTCAAAATAAAATTATGGTCTGCACTCTGTTCAAAATATGATTTTGCCTCCATTTCAAAATTACGATTTCACCCCGGTTCAAAATTGCAATCTTGGCATCGTTTATTTTTTTTTTTTGGCAAAACTATGGTAGTGTTTTATTTTACTTGGCTCACTCAATATAGTTTTTATTCGTGCCAACAGCCTAGCACTCGCTAATTGGTACTGACAAATTATTGTTTTGCCCCCAGCTCTAAATTACATGCTTGCCATTGTTTTAGTTATTTCTTAAGCATAACTATGATAGTGTTTTGGTTTAACTGGTTGACTCAATGCATCTTTTTTTGAGATCGTGTTACAAGTAGCATGTATAAGTAACCGAAATAAAGGCGTACATGTTACTAAACTAGTAAATATACTTGAGGGAATAGTGCCAGGCAGCTTGCCTGGCACTTCCCTATTGGACCAACCCATTTTTAATTTAATTTTATTCCCAGCTTAAAATTACGTTCTTGCCCCCAGCTCAAAATAAAATTATAATTTTGCCCCTAGCTCAAAATTACGCTTTTGCCATCGGTTCAAAAACTCATTTTTAATTTTGTTCCCAGTTTAAAATTACGGTTTCGCCCTCCGTTTAAAATTACGTTTTTGCCCCTAGTTCAAAATAAAATGTTGTTTTTTCCTCTGGCTTAAAATTACGATTCTGCCCTCAGCTCAAAATTACGTTTTTGCCCACGGTTCAAAATAAAATTATGCTTTCCCCTAGCTCAAATTTATTAGCTGTCTGTCACTTCCCTATAGGACCAACTTATTTTTAATTTAATTTTATTCCCAGTTTAAAGTTACGCTTTCGTCTTTCGTTTAAAATTACGTTTTGCCCTCAGCTCAAAAAAATTATAATTTCGCCCTAGCTCAAATTACGCTTTTGCCTTTCTGTTCAAAAAAACTCATTTTTTATTTTGTTCCTAGTTTAAAATTACAGTTTCGCCCTCCGTTTAAAATTACGTTTTTGCCCCCAGCTAAAAATAAAATCTTGTTTTTTCCTCTAGCTCAAAATTACGATTCTGCCCTCAGCTCAAAATTACGTTTTTGCCCACAGTTCAAAATAAAATTATGTTTTCCCCGCTAGCTCAAAATTATGATTTTGCTCTCAGTTTAAATAAAATGATGATTTCGTCTTTGGTTCAAAATATAATTACGATTTTGCCCTCTATACACAGACATACATGTTATGAGAGAGAAATATGCGGCTTATAGCCCCGCAACGCGGGCGGGGCAAAAACTAGTTATATATTAAAAATAGAAGCTAATGAATAGTGTTTTAAATATTATAATAATATATATCGTTTCTTTAATACTTGTATTATCTTTTTTTACTTTTTAAGTTGGATAAGCTTGTGTTAACCGGTACTGGTATACCAGTATAGTTATCAGTATATATATATATTATATTATATATATTATATTATATATATTAAAAATAGAAGCTAATGAATAGTGTTTTAAATATTATAATAATATATATCGTTTTTAATACGTGTATTATCTTCTTTACTTTTTAAGTTGGATAAGCTTGTGTCAACCGGTACTGGTATCGAAAATACTGGTACGGTTATCGGTACATGAATGTAAAAACCAACACCAACCTGATACAGAAAACGCCAAAAGTCGGTATCAAATTTATTTTGTAAATCTTTTAGTTCGGGAAATTTAGTACTGCTACCCTGTACCATTTGTTCATCTCTGATCACGGGTACCGTACGAACGAAGGTATCGTGCAACTTTTTTGTTGATTTTCTTCAACTGTTAATGATTTTTTTTTAGTTTCAAGGGTAGGGATGAGCTCAGTGCCAACCAATACCGAATCGGTACTAGTACCGAAAATACCAATTACGGTACTGGTATATGAAGGTAAAAACCTGTAGCGAACCAGTACCAGGAACGTCAAAGGTCGTACCGAATTGGTACTTAAGATCTTTCGGAATATGATCATAAGTTAAACATGCCCTAAATATCCTTTATATAGCTTAGAAATAGGCTTTGAGGTATTTGGTGCGCAAAAATAAACTTATTTGATCAACAGGGACTAAAAGCGTCAAAAAGTGCATAAGTTTGCATTTTCGCGCATATCTTACGTTCTGAATATATCCGGACATCCAAAAATTTATGTAATCATTAAAATATTTTATTTTAGTGATTGGCTTGATAAAATTTCATTCGTCGCGTAATATGGTTCGTTTTTCGCGTCCGTCCGTGTTTCGTCGTAATTAGCCGAACAAAGTGACCATACGACCAAACGAACCGACATCCGACATATTTTTGAGCATGTTTCATGTTCCCTGTGTTTAGGCATCATTGTAGAGCCTTAAAAATGGTCTAACGGGCCTTAAATGTGTCAGAAATGGCATTTATCAAGTGCAGGGACCAAAAGTGACAACAAATGAAACTTTGTGTGAGCTGTATATGTCCTTACGGACCGTACACAGGACCCTTACGGTCCGTATACCATTGCCAGCATCAGAATCTTGAAAACCAGCTTTGGTTTTGCTTCCTTGTCTCACATATTTGATTCTAGGGGCTCTTAGATGGTTTTAATACCTGGTATTACACCTGTAATCATCTTGTAACTTCTCATAACACTTGTTGATCATCTAAAGACCCTCCAAACACTATAAATAGAGGTGAAATCCTTCATTTCATTTCACACATTTCTTAAGTTCTTGCTCTCCTACTCAAATCTGAGGGTCCTGATCATTTGGAACCTCCTTTTGAGTTATCTTCTGTCCTAAGGACCACTTGTAAGTATTCCTTTCATGCTTGGTTATTTTGTTTGGCTCTTAAAGCCGAAAAGTCAAGCGTTTACGATAAACGCTTTGACTTTTAGTTAGACCTTGTATGGTCAAGCCATGGTTCGCAGCGAACTTGGCTACGTGATCGTAATTAGGTAGGTGTTAATCCCTCATAAGGGCACCTCCTAATTACCACGTTTGCTTAGTTAATTGTCGGGAGACAAGTCGGTTTTTAAATAAAATTCATAACTAATGATGTAAAGGCAATAAAATCAGTTTTGTCACTTTAATAACTTGGTAAATATCAATTGAACATGTCTAGGCATGTTCAACCCGACAATTCTGAGTTTAGGCTCGGTTCGGAACCGAAAGTCGCAAAAGTTGACTTTTGCTTTGACTTTCAGTTCTAACCCTATTTAGCTTAGTTTAGATATGCCTTAGGAGTCCTTTAGGACCATGTTATAGGTTAGTATAACCCTCTAAGGTTATACAACTTGGTTCCATAGTAATCCTAGTTCATTGCATGTTTCCGTTATATGCTTAAAGTTGACTATTATGCCCTTTTGATATTAAAACGAGATTTTTGAAAATGTGAGAGGACAAAAACCTTTGTTACTGATTTATAAACATGTCCTTAAAATTTCACATCAGTTCGTGGTCTAAAATGGGAGTTATGCTCAATATCGTAAATTAAAACTTTTTTTATTAATTAAGCGGCATTTTCGGCATAAGACCTATTTAAGCTCAAATTTTGACACTAAAAATTTTTCCCACTGATGTAATATAATATTTTGGGATTTTTGGAGATTTTTATTTATTTTTAAACTGATCATAACATAGGGTTCTCGCATAGACTCGGTAATTGACGATAATGCCCTTTTCATTAATAAAATGAGCTTTACACATCCTTTACATACCAAACCTTTTTCTACTGATTTTATATATTAAATAAATTATTTTAAACAATAAAGGCTGATCAAAATCTCAGATTTCCTTAATCAACCCGAATATCATCAAATACCGACTTTTATGCGATTTAGGCGCATAGTATGGTTTAAAACCATATTTGGCACCTAAAGCTTGTTACCTACTGATGTTATGAATAAATTTTTATACTTTAACAGTAAGTAAAAGTTTTGAATTCAGATTTTCAAATTTGATCTTTAAGGCTTATGTAAAATGACCAAAATGCCCCTATGGTGCATAGTTTGGCCATGAATGATAAATTTCACACATATATGATATTTTACTGATATAACCTACTAAAATAAATATTTTACTGATCATTTTAGACCAGAACCTCAGATTTTCAGTCAACCTCTTTTATAATATTTAAAATGACCAAAATACCCCTACGGGGCTTAAATTGATTTCAAATTCGTTTTGGGCATAATGGAAGATATTTTACTGATATTACAATATATTTAAGGCATATTAACTTGTGGAACATGTTCATGACTCATTGGTTACCCGTTATGCATTTTTCACGTTCGGTACGGTTTATGTAACTAGTTTGCATAAATTAACTAAAACAGGTCAAACCTTATCATTTTCACTTTAAAATCCAGAATGTGTTTAGTTTACCCATATTATACAAGTCTTCATACTTGTCGGGTCTAAATCACATTCTAATCCGGTCTTCGCTTAATCTTGCGTTTTGAACCGTAAACCTTTCATTAAAACTAACCGGTCTAAGTTTAAACTTAAATAAGACCCATTAGGAATCTAATAGGTTAATAAAACCTTCGTTCCAGATTGAGAGCCCCAGTAGAGGTACTTGTGCTTGCTGATTAGAATATACGGCTGAGTATAAATTGCATTTTGAGCTCAGGTAAATACTTTTAACTTATTTTCCCTATACGGGCTTGGGATACGGTATTATAGTAATACCGCTTGATCGGGTATTGAATGTTTTATCGGATTGTGATTAAATTATTGAGGTAACCCGTTTTAATTTGTCTTGTTTGAAATAAAGTCTTTGGGGGTTAATGACCATGTCCCGGATATCCTTGGCATCATTATTAAGAAATGGCCACGTCTTAAGCACGGGTGTAGGCATACACCTGACAGTTGCGTAAGAAAAATGGTAACTCACTCTCTTGTGGGCCTATACTTGTGGTGTGTCTGTTAATCTTGACTCGGTTTCTACATCGGGTCGTGAATGAATAACGAACATGTAAATCTGTATACAAGATTATTTTTATATAATTGTTCCAAGTTATAAAAGGATATTTGTGCCTTGTGCATTTAAATCAATTTTCATAAATGTTTTCAAAAGAGTCAGTTAATTGTATTTACCTGTGTAAACTGACGTATTTTCCAAAAAGATTAAGTGACAGGTATTGTACGTAATTGGCTGGGAGCTCAGGGTGTTAATAGGGAATCTTGCAAGTTCTAGACGTCTAAAGTCTGTTGAACAGTGTTTATCTTTCTGTTTTAAGATCCGTCTGTGGATCCATTTTACAATTCATTTTTAATATTGATGTTACTTTTGAATCGGCTTGTAATATATTTACTTTAGACTTCCGCTGTGCATTGAACTGTGATTATTTGACTATGATGATATCAACTACGTCACGATACTCCCCATCGGGCCCACCGGTAATATGTGGAAATATCGGGGTGTGCCAGGTTGGTATCAGAGCCAACATTGAGTGAATTAAACACTAGCCTTTTGTGTTTAATCTCAATGACACAGTTTGCACATTCCTTACCTTCCGAGTCTAGACATGAACTAGGAATGATCTTATCCCCCTTATATATATATATATATATATATATATATTGTTTTCGATATTTGTGTATTCCAGGAGTATGTCGCCGAGTAAAGCTGCCATTGGTGGAAGCTCTCCAAACTCGAAGCCAAAGAATGTTAAGCTTCGTACCACTGCTCGGAGGAGTGCACCTAAGACTTTTGAAAGTACCTTTTAAACCCATTTAACCATGTTTCAGATTCTGTACCTAAGACTTTTGAAACTTCAATTGAGAAGCCAACGTCGGAGAAGTCCATACCAAGAGTCCCTAAGGTTTCCACTCCGAAGATGATACCTATGGACCCGAAGGACCCATATTTCTTACCTCCGAGTCTTGAAATCCCAAACCTGGATTATACCAGTTCTGATCCTGTTCGTGATCCATATTATTCAGTAACCATAGAAGCCTTGGATTCCACTATTGTAAGGATTCCTCAAATAGAAGATTTCTACTACACACCAAAACCTTCAGTATTCGTACCTCACACAGAGAACCAAGGAGAAAATTTCCAGAAATAAAGTGAAGAAGAAACTTTTTTGTTATATTTCATTTCTTTATTAGTCCTTATAAGGACATAATCATCTTTAGTTCCTATGTGGACAATTTTCTTGTTTAAAAGTCCCGTTTAGGGCATCTACGTACTTTTTCCATTTAATGGGATGTTATAATTTAAAGTTTCGTTGGACCTTATATGTATGAATATAACATATAAAATAAATCAAAATATCATTCCTTTTTGTAGTTGATCTGCCATTGAATATTTGTAACATCCCGGTTTTTGGCATTAGAGCGTTTTGAACAAAGAAACTCGATGAGGTTTAACTACGAGATGGCAAACGGCTGTGAATGCAATAAGTTGGTTTTATAAAATCTAAGGGGCTTGGTTGCAATTAAGTAAAGCGGTTTTAATAAATCTTTGGTAACAAAATAAAATAGAATAAAAAGTATAAGGGCCCTGTTGTAAATATGGTATTAAATACAAAGACATAAACCCTAGCTACCGAGGGGTGGTTATGCGGCTGAAACAGAAGCGAGAAAGGGAGGAAAACGACGGGGGAGATAGGAGGCGACCAGGGTGGTTTCAGGTTCGTTCGATTATCCGAATCGAATACGAGGTAAACGCTTGTTCCGTCTATTCGTGATTTGTGTTTCGGTTTACATCGGGTTCTAGGGTATGGTTTCGGTCGGTTTGCGAAGCCATGAGGACTGACGTGGTGGTAACATGTGGCTACAGGGGTTGTGTTTTGTGATGATCGGGTCAGGTAGCGATGGTGCGTGATGGTGTGTAGGTTGGTGGATGACGATGATGTGGAGATGTGTGTAGTGATGTGTGGTGAAGGTGAAGCAGTGGTTGTGTGGAGGTGAGTGATTGGTGGTGGTTGCGGGCGATGACATTGGCGTTGCTGAACCACCGCATGTCGATGCCAATGGTGTAGTTGATGGTGGCTAAGGTCAAGAAGATGACGGTAACGAAAATTGATGAATGCGAGGCTTGTGTGATGGCGGTTGTGTACGGTGGTGCGGGTGGCCGAAGAAGATGTTAATCAGTTTGCTTTGGAGCCATGTAAGCATGAGGGGCTTGTTGGCCGAAATATAATTAAGATTACACGAGTCTTGGTAGAGTTCGGGCAGTGGTATGGGTGATTTGAGGGTTAAGATTGTAAGGGGTGTAGTGTGTGCAGTATATATGTTTATTTGAAGGGAATGCATGCGATTTGTTGCTGATGCATGGAATCGTGGGTGTTGTTTTAATTGTTCTGGTTGGTGGGTTATCGCTTGGCATTAGTAATGGTCACATGTAAAGGATTAAAAAGCCATGCATGGTGAAGCTTATTATGTGGTTGCTACATGAATGGTGATGAGTAGGAACATGGGAGGATGATCGGTTGTATTATGCGTTACTTTAATATTGAATGCACGTATGATGATGATGGTGATGAAGTCTTTGTCATGTAATTATATATAACAAAAACTGATTTGTGTGGTATTTCGAATAGAAATCTTGCCGTTAATATTTTGAATTCTAAAGCAAGCTAGCTAGCAAGCTGCTTAAATAATTAAGCTTGCTAGCTAGCACCTCATTTCTCTTTCATGAATTTTTCATGGATTCTCATGATCTATAAGATAAACATGGGAAATTTAGGAGTGTGTAGGCATTTTCTTTTAAACATGTTGGGTTGTAAGACGACCATGGTTTGGGTTATCCGAATTTGACGGCATGTAGACTAAGGCTTCGTATGGAGGTTTATGCGAAGATGTTGATGAGCATCGGTGCATGTGATACCTTGAGTATGCAGTTCAAGATGATTAGCTTCCGGATTTGGAAGCTTCGCAACCGGTGAGTTCTTGAGCCCACTCTTTTAAATGTTTTTAAATCTTTCGGGCTAATGTGCATGCTAAACTCATATGATTATTTTCACGAAAGAAGTTGTGAAGTTCTTTTTACATATTTAAAAAAAATCATTTTTTTTACTCGTATGCTTTTTAAGGATGAATTGCGAGTAGGGTTATATGTTTTTTATATACCTATTCGTGTGAAAGGCAATTATTGATCAGAATAATATATATACTCATATTTATATATGTTTACATATATATAAGAATAAATTTATGTAGATATATTGTTATATAAATACTCGAGTTTATGAGGGAATATAAATATTTATGAGGTGTGTAGGTACGAAGGTACATGTATGATGGTTGAAGTATATATATACACACTTATGTATTTAAGTGTAAGTTTTTGATACCCTTTATTTAATGTTTTAAAGTTTAAGGGCTTAAAGGCATGTTCGATGTATTAAATTGATGATAAACTTCTAAGATGTTTGTATAGTTATTTTCAATCTACATTTTAACTATACATAAGGATTATTTGCTTGCCCTTTTATGTGCTTGCATGTGATGTGTTGGGTGATGCCACAACCAGGTCGAACAGAGGAAGTCCCCTAACAGTTTATCTGTCCTTGGGGCAAGAGGAAGTCCCCTAACAGTATATCTGTCCTTGGGACAAGAGGAAGTCCCCTAGCAGTTTATCTGCCCTTGGGGCAAGATGAGAAGAAAAATTCCTTTATCCCCTACTTTGTGTTTGGGATTTAAGGTGAGGAGATCTGTGTTGTGTGCTTGACTCATTAAAAGATGAATTTTAAATTTTGAGGATAAAATAAATATATTTATTTATTTATTTATTTCGATGATGAAGATGTTTTACAGGTTTTTATTTGTTAAATTATAAACTTGAACTCACTCAGCGTAGCTGACTTTTGCATGCACGTTAGTTTGATTTCAGGTTAGACATATGAGCGCGAGACCACTTGGATGTTGCACGAAGCTACCCGGCATTGACATTGGCATCTCTAGTTGAAGACGCCGCTTTAATAAATCTTTAACATTAAAGTTTTGTATTTTTAGTTTGGATGCTTCCTATGTTTTAGTAATTTAACTTAAACGTTTTCCGCTGCGTAGTTTTTTTTTTATGAAGGAAATGATAATAATTAAAATTTTCAAGTGTTTGGATTATTTATGCAATGATGTCCCAACTATGAGACACCCGGATTTTGGGGTCTTACAAGTTGGTATCAGAGCTATAGTTCAAGAGATTCGGGCATCCCTTAATGCCTGGACTTGAACTGAGAATGGGATCAAAGCTAGAAATGCCAATACGGGTAGCCGCACGCCAAGAGGTACTCTTTACTGTATTGAAGTTTGGTTAGATTTTTTCATTGCTGCTTAACAAAATGAGGTGATAAGTGGGAAGTTAATACTATATTATATGATTAGTATGCAAATTTTACTATTGAATGCCTAAATGTATAATAAGTTAGATGGACTGTTAATGTCTTATGCTCAGGGGTGGGATGGAATTAATGTTTTCTTTAGTCACGAGACGTGCTAGATAGAATGTTAATATCTTTACGTTTTGTGGTATGTTAGGATGTTTTTTTTTCCTTTGAATGCTTAAGGGCATGATGTGTTAAGTAGATTCTAGTACCTTCATGCTTTGACGTATGCATTGATGTTTCTCATTGAGTGTTTAATATATGGTAGATTGTGTGGTAATGCCCTTGTGTTTTGGAGGTAGGACAGGATGCCTTCCTTGTATAGTTAATTTTCTGATTCGTCGGATAGAACGTTAATGTATTTATGCTTGAGGTATGGTAGGATTTTTTTTCTTGAGTGTCTATGTGTGTTACGTGGAAGGTGAAACACTAGTGTGATCGTGACGGGAAATGTTTAGAACGTCTGCGGTGACACGGACAATCGATAGCACTTGATCAACGTTGTTGGCGGTCTATTGTCACTTCTCATGTTCTGGATGATGGCCTGTAATGAATCATGCGAATGTTTGGCCTTGGGTGGGTTGTTAGTCATGGGTTTATGTTGGCATTATGCTTCTACACAAGGTTTCTTGCTACATGCATCCAGTGATTTAGATGTTTGTGTGTATATATGTGGTTGTTGTTGGGTTATGTGGAGTTATACGTGGCCATCTGGCAACGCTCGAATAGCTTGAATTTGTATTAGCATGATTTTTGTTGTGGTATAACGGTCATTATTGACCAATTTATGTGAATAGCTTAGTATAGACATAGTTTGTGATTTCTTTGTACTTATGGTCTGGATGGCGCTTTGCGCATGTATGAATGTTTATGATGAAGTTATGCGTACTGTTACTTTAAAGTAATCTATAGAAAATGTGTAGATGTGTCTAGCCTCGGTATGGTGTCTAGTGCAATAATTGGTACGACCCATGAAGGGTACGACCGTGTGAACCCTTATGGTACAATGATGACGAGTGGTATCGGTCACAAATGAAGCATACGTATTTTCCCGGGTTTAGAACGGGTGATGTACGAGGTCAGTTACTACACTTACCACTTTGCAAGTGTTATGTATTTTGTTGCTTAGAATGTTACGAGGCATCATATAGTTTTGTAAATGTTCTTCTTCAAGACATGCATTGAATAATGTAGTATGCCTAAACATAAGATGATAGTAATTGAATGTAGAAATTGTTTTTCTGTTGTGATGAGTGTCTTAGTGACGGGATCATATAGAGCTAAGACGTAAGGTGTTGTACGCTTGTTTTTGTTCTTGATGGTGTCCTTCTATGCGATGTTTTTGTGTGTTACGTTAGCATTAGGACGTGTAGTACTGACTCGAGTTAGGAATGTCAATGTGAAGCGTATCTTTTGCTTGCCCAAGCGATTAGCAATGCAACCATTATGGAACTGTGACGATGCTACAGGATTCAATGGCAAGTGACGGTGTAACACGGAGACTTGTGATGGGAAGTCTTCATATAAAAGACTTAGTTGATGTACACTTCTTAGAATTTGAGGAGTTAGGATTGCTTGATGGAGACGAGAAGTTAGATACTTGAGGTAGACGATTGGTAGATGATGCATGAGTCTTTGACAATCACCAGACTTCGATGATTGTACGACCAATTGTAGATATGGTATGCAGGGGCGGACCTAGGATAGAACAAGGGGCAACCTCCGTTGCCCCTTGACGCTCCGGCGGTAGTGTGAATTTTGGAAAAATTTGACGACTTTTTGATTTCGTTGCCCCTTTTTATAGAAACGTTGCCCCTTTAGTTTTTTTCTAGATCCGCCACTGATGGTATGCCCTAGTTACGGGTACAATGGACTACAACAATGCGTCAGGAAGTGCTCAGGTTCTCATGTTCTGAGTCGACATCAACGTGACTGTTGTTGTGATTGGTGGAACATGGAGGTTAGTGGACGAGTATGTGGTAATTACCGAATTGAACAGTATAGACGATGTAATCAATGACGAAGTAGGCAATATCATTGGTGACCATGTAGTAAGTGTTAAGTCAATTACTTGATTCTGATGGAACCTTCAAGTGAGGATCAACATGTTGGAAGTTGTGGAAGGTCTTTTTATAGTGATCGAAACGTAAAGATGCAAATCATGAGACAGGGATACCTAGCGAGTACGGAGTCAATCGAAAAGTTGTAAAATGTGAGTAAAAGGTCTAACGGGCTTCTAACCCGTCACCTAAGGGTAAATAAGATGGAACTTACCATTCGGCCAGAAACTTTATGTCTAAATACATAGATGGATGAGACTCCTTTGACTATCAAATAGGTAATCAGGTCGTGAAACAAGATGATCGTGACTGGGTGTCACTCGCAGATGTGGTCGTAATGCAATTGTGAACACAATTGTTTTTTTTATTTGTCAGGATTCGAGGACGAATCCGCTTTTAAGTGGGGTAGACTTGTAACATCCCGGTTTTTGGCATTAGAGCGTTTTGAACAAAGAAACTAGATGAGGTTTAACTACGAGATGGCTAATGGCGGTGAATGCAATAAGTTGGTTTTATAAACTCTAAGGGGCTTGGTTGCAATTAGGTAAAGCGGTTTTAATAAATCTTTGGTAACAAAATAAAATAGAATAAAAAGTATAAGGGCCTTGTTGTAAATATGGTATTAAATACAAAGACATAAACCCTAGCTACCGAGGGGTGGTTATGCGGCTGAAACAGAAGCGAGAAAGGGAGGAAAACGACGGGGGAGATAGGAGGCGACCAGGGTGGTTTCAGGTTTGTTCGATTATCCGAATCGAATACGAGGTAAACGCTTGTTCCGTCTATTCGTGATTTGTGTTTCGGTTTACATCGGGTTCTAGGGTATGGTTTCGGTCGGTTTGCGAAGCCATGAGGACTGACGTGGTGGTAACATTTGGCTACAGGGGTTGTGTTTTGTGATGATCGGGTCAGGTAGCGATGGTGCGTGATGGTATGTAGGTTGGTGGATGACGATGATGTGGAGATGTGTGTAGTGATGTGTGGTGAAGGTGAAGCAGTGGTTGTGTGGAGGTGAGTGATTGGTGGTGGTTGCGGGCGATGACATTGGTGTTGCTGAACCACCGCATGTCGATGCCAATGGTGTAGTTGATGGTGGCTAAGGTCAAGAAGATGACGGTAACGAAAATTGATGAATGCGAGGCTTGTGTGATGGCGGTTGTGTACGGTGGTGCGGGTGGCCGAAGAAGATGTTAATCAGTTTGCTTTGGAGCCATGTAAGCGTGAGGGGCTTGTTGGTCGAAATAAAATTAAGATTACACGAGTCTTGGTAGAGTTCGGGCAGTGGTATGGGTGATTTGAGGGTTAAGATTGTAAGGGGTGTAGTGTGTGCAGTATATATGTTTATTTGAAGGGAAGGCATGCGATTTGTTGCTGATGCATGGAATCGTGGGTGTTGTTTTAATTGTTCTGGTTGGTGGGTTATCGCTTGGCATTAGTAATGGTCACATGTAAAGGATTAAAAAGCCATGCATGGTGAAGCTTATTATGTGGTTGCTACATGAATGGTGATGGGTAGGAACATGGGAGGATGATCGGTTGTATTATGCGTTACTTTAATATTGAATGCACGTATGATGATGATGGTGATGAAGTCTTTGTCATGTAATTATACATAACAAAAACTGATTTGTGTGGTATTTCGAATAGAAATCTTGCCGTTAATATTTTGAATTCTAAAGCAAGCTAGCTAGCAAGCTGCTTAATTAATTAAGCTTGCTAGCTAGCACCTCATTTCTCTTTCATGAATTTTTCATGGATTCTCATGATCTATAAGATAAACATGGGAAATTTAGGAGTGTGTAGGCATTTTCTTTTAAACATATTGGGTTGTAAGACGACCATGGTTTGGGTTATCCGAATTTGACGGCATGCAGACTAAGGCTTCGTATGGAGGTTTATGCGAAGAAGTTGATGAGCATCGGTGCATGTGATACCTTGAGTATGCAGTTCAAGATGATTAGCTTCCGGATTTGGAAGCTGCGCAACCGGTGAGTTCTTGAGCCCGCTCTTTTAAATGTTTTTAAATCTTTCGGGCTAATGTGCATGCTAAATTCATATGATTATTTTCACGAAAGAAGTTGTGAAGTTCTTTTTACATATTTAAAAAAAAAAACATTTTTTTTACTCGTATGCTTTTTAAGGATGAATTGCGAGTAGGGTTATATGTTTTTTATATACCTATTCGTGTGAAAGGCAATTATTGATCAGAATAATATATATACTCATATTTATATATGTTTACATATATATAAGAATAAATTTATGTAGATATATTGTTATATAAATACTCGAGTTTATGAGGGAATATAAATATTTATGAGGTGTGTAGGTACGAAGGTACATGTATGATGGTTGAAGTATATATATATACACACTTATGTATTTAAGTGTAAGTTTTTGATACCCTTTATTTAATGTTTTAAAGTTTAAGGGCTTAAAGGCATGTTCGATGTATTAAATTGATGATAAACTTCTAAGATGTTTGTATAGTTATTTTCAATCTACATTTTAACTATACATAAGGATTATTTGCTTGCCCTTTTATGTGCTTGCATGTGATGTGTTGGGTGATGCCACAACCAGGTCGAACAGAGGAAGTCCCCTAACAGTTTATCTGTCCTTGGGGCAAGAGGAAGTCCCCTAACAGTATATCTGTCCTTGGGACAAGAGGAAGTCCCCTAGCAGTTTATCTGCCCTTGGGGCAAGATGAGAAGAAAAATTCCTTTATCCCCTACTTTGTGTTTGGGATTTAAGGTGAGGAGATCTGTGTTGTGTGCTTGACTCATTAAAAGATGAATTTTAAATTTTGAGGATAAAATAAATATATTTATTTATTTATTTATTTCGATGATGAAGATGTTTTACAGGTTTTTATTTGTTAAATTATAAACTTGAACTCACTCAGCGTAGCTGACTTTTGCATGCACGTTAGTTTGATTTCAGGTTAGACATATGAGCGCGAGACCACTTGGATGTTGCACGAAGCTACCCGGCATTGACATTGGCATCTCTAGTTGAAGACGCCGCTTTAATAAATCTTTAACATTAAAGTTTTGTATTTTTAGTTTGGATGCTTCCTATGTTTTAGTAATTTAACTTAAACGTTTTCCGCTGCGTAGTTTTTTTTTTTTATGAAGGAAATGATAATAATTAAAATTTTCAAGTGTTTGGATTATTTATGCAATGATGTCCCAACTGTGAGACACCCGGATTTTGGGGTCTTACAAGTTGGTATCAGAGCTATAGTTCAAGAGATTCGGGCATCCCTTAATGCCTGGACTTGAACTGAGAATGTGATCAAAGCTAGAAATGCCAATACGGGTAGCCGCACGCCAAGAGGTACTCTTTACTGTATTGAAGTTTGGTTAGATTTTTTCATTGCTGCTTAACAAAATGAGGTGATAAGTGGGAAGTTAATACTATATTATATGATTAGTATGCAAATTTTACTATTGAATGCCTAAATGTATAATAAGTTAGATGGACTGTTAATGTCTTATGCTCAGGGGTGGGATGGAATTAATGTTTTCTTTAGTCACGAGACGTGCTAGATAGAATGTTAATATCTTTACGTTTTGTGGTATGTTAGGATGTTTTTTTTTCCTTTGAATGCTTAAGGGCATGATGTGTTAAGTAGATTCTAGTACCTTCATGCTTTGACGTATGCATTGATGTTTCTCATTGAGTGTTTAATATATGGTAGATTGTGTGGTAATGCCCTTGTGTTTTGGAGGTAGGACAGGATGCCTTCCTTGTATAGTTAATTTTCTGATTCGTCGGATAGAACGTTAATGTATTTATGCTTGAGGTATGGTAGGATTTTTTTTCTTGAGTGTCTATGTGTGTTACGTGGAAGGTGAAACACTAGTGTGATCGTGACGGGAAATGTTTAGAACGTCTGCGGTGACACGGACAATCGATAGCACTTGATCAACGTTGTTGGCGGTCTATTGTCACTTCTCATGTTCTGGATGATGGCCTGTAATGAATCATGCGAATGTTTGGCCTTGGGTGGGTTGTTAGTCATGGGTTTATGTTGGCATTATGCTTCTACACAAGGTTTCTTGCTACATGCATCCAGTGATTTAGATGTTTGTGTGTATATATGTGGTTGTTGTTGGGTTATGTGGAGTTATACGTGGCCATCTGGCAACGCTCGAATAGCTTGAATTTGTATTAGCATGATTTTTGTTGTGGTATAACGGTCATTATTGACCAATTTATGTGAATAGCTTAGTATAGACATAGTTTGTGATTTCTTTGTACTTATGGTCTGGATGGCGCTTTGCGCATGTATGAATGTTTATGATGAAGTTATGCGTACTGTTACTTTAAAGTAATCTATAGAAAATGTGTAGATGTGTCTAGCCTCGGTATGGTGTCTAGTGCAATAATTGGTACGACCCATGAAGGGTACGACCGTGTGAACCCTTATGGTACAATGATGACGAGTGGTATCGGTCACAAATGAAGCATACGTATTTTCCCGGGTTTAGAACGGGTGATGTACGAGGTCAGTTACTACACTTACCACTTTGCAAGTGTTATGTATTTTGTTGCTTAGAATGTTACGAGGCATCATATAGTTTTGTAAATGTTCTTCTTCAAGACATGCATTGAATAATGTAGTATGCCTAAACATAAGATGATAGTAATTGAATGTAGAAATTGTTTTTCTGTTGTGATGAGTGTCTTAGTGACGGGATCATATAGAGCTAAGACGTAAGGTGTTGTACGCTTGTTTTTGTTCTTGATGGTGTCCTTCTATGCGATGTTTTTGTGTGTTACGTTAGCATTAGGACGTGTAGTACTGACTCGAGTTAGGAATGTCAATGTGAAGCGTATCTTTTGCTTGCCCAAGCGATTAGCAATGCAACCATTATGGAACTGTGACGATGCTACAGGATTCAATGGCAAGTGACGGTGTAACACGGAGACTTGTGATGGGAAGTCTTCATATAAAAGACTTAGTTGATGTACACTTCTTAGAATTTGAGGAGTTAGGATTGCTTGATGGAGACGAGAAGTTAGATACTTGAGGTAGACGATTGGTAGATGATGCATGAGTCTTTGACAATCACCAGACTTCGATGATTGTACGACCAATTGTAGATATGGTATTGGTATGCCCTAGTTACGGGTACAATGGACTGCAACAATGCGTCAGGAAGTGCTCAGGTTCTCATGTTCTGAGTCGACATCAACGTGACTGTTGTTGTGATTGGTGGAACACGGAGGTTAGTGGACGAGTATGTGGTAATTACCGAATTGAACAGTATAGACGATGTAATCAATGACGAAGTAGGCAATATCATTGGTGACCATGTAGTAAGTGTTAAGTCAATTACTTGATTCTGATGGAACCTTCAAGTGAGGATCAACATGTTGGAAGTTGTGGAAGGTCTTTTTATAGTGATCGAAACGTAAAGATGCAAATCATGAGACAGGGATACCTAGCGAGTACGGAGTCAATCGAAAAGTTGTAAAATGTGAGTAAAAGGTCTAACGGGCTTCTAATCCGTCACCTAAGGGTAAATAAGATGGAACTTACCATTCGGCCATAAACTTTATGTCTAAATACATAGATGGATGAGACTCCTTTGACTATCAAATAGGTAATCAGGTCGTGAAACAAGATGATCGTGACTGGGTGTCACTCGCAGATGTGGTCGTAAGGCAATTGTGAACACAATTGTTTTTTTTATTTGTCAGGATTCGAGGACGAATCCGCTTTTAAGTGGGGTAGACTTGTAACATCCCGGTTTTTGGCATTAGAGCGTTTTGAACAAAGAAACTCGATGAGGTTTAACTACGAGATGGCTAACGGCGGTGAATGCAATAAGTTGGTTTTATAAACTCTAAGGGGCTTGGTTGCAATTAGGTAAAGCGGTTTTAATAAATCTTTGGTAACAAAATAAAATAGAATAAAAAGTATAAGGGCCTTGTTGTAAATATGGTATTAAATACAAAGACATAAACCCTAGCTACCGAGGGGTGGTTATGCGGCTGAAACAGAAGCGAGAAAGGGAGGAAAACGACGGGGGAGATAGGAGGCGACCAGGGTGGTTTCAGGTTCGTTCGATTATCCGAATCGAATACGAGGTAAACGCTTGTTCCGTCTATTCGAGATTTGTGTTTCGGTTTACATCGGGTTCTAGGGTATGGTTTCGGTCGGTTTACGAAGCCATGAGGACTGACGTGGTGATAACATGTGGCTACAGGGGTTGTGTTTTGTGATGATCGGGTCAGGTAGCGATGGTGCGTGATGGTATGTAGGTTGGTGGATGACGATGATGTGGAGATGTGTGTAGTGATATGTGGTGAAGGTGAAGCAGTGGTTGTGTGGAGGTGAGTGATTGGTGGTGGTTGCGGGCGATGCCATTGGTGTTGCTGAACCACCGCATGTCGATGCCAATGGTGTAGTTGATGGTGGCTAAGGTCAAGAAGATGACGGTAACGAAAATTGATGAATGCGAGGCTTGTGTGATGGCGGTTGTGTACGGTGGTGCGGGTGGCCGAAGAAGATGTTAATCAGTTTGCTTTGGAGCCATGTAAGCGTGAGGGGCTTGTTGGTCGAAATAAAATTAAGATTACACGAGTCTTGGTAGAGTTCGGGCAGTGGTATGGGTGATTTGAGGGTTAAGATTGTAAGGGGTGTAGTGTGTGCAGTATATATGTTTATTTGAAGGGAATGCATGCGATTTGTTGCTGATGCATGGAATCGTGGGTGTTGTTTTAATTGTTCTGGTTGGTGGGTTATCGCTTGGCATTAGTAATGGTCACATGTAAAGGATTAAAAAGCCATGCATGGTGAAGCTTATTATGTGGTTGCTACATGAATGGTGATGGGTAGGAACATGGGAGGATGATCGGTTGTATTATGCGTTACTTTAATATTGAATGCACGTATGATGATGATGGTGATGAAGTCTTTGTCATGTAATTATACATAACAAAAACTGATTTGTGTGGTATTTCGAATAGAAATCTTGCCGTTAATATTTTGAATTCTAAAGCAAGCTAGCTAGCAAGCTGCTTAATTAATTAAGCTTGCTAGCTAGCACCTCATTTTTCTTTCATGAATTTTTCATGGATTCTCATGATCTATAAGATAAACATGGGAAATTTAGGAGTGTGTAGGCATTTTCTTTTAAACATATTGGGTTGTAAGACGACCATGGTTTGGGTTATCCGAATTTGACGGCATGCAGACTAAGGCTTCGTATGGAGGTTTATGCGAAGATGTTGATGAGCATCGGTGCATGTGATACCTTGAGTATGCAGTTCAAGATGATTAGCTTCCGGATTTGGAAGCTTCGCAACCGGTGAGTTCTTGAGCCCGCTCTTTTAAATGTTTTTAAATCTTTCGGACTAATGTGCATGCTAAATTCATATGATTATTTTCACGAAAGAAGTTGTGAAGTTCTTTTTACATATTTAAAAAAAAAAATCATTTTTTTTACTCGTATGCTTTTTAAGGATGAATTGCGAGTAGGGTTATATGTTTTTTATATACCTATTCGTGTGAAAGGCAATTATTGATCAGAATAATATATATACTCATATTTATATATGTTTACATATATATAAGAATAAATTTATGTAGATATATTGTTATATAAATACTCGAGTTTATGAGGGAATATAAATATTTATGAGGTGTGTAGGTACGAAGGTACATGTATGATGGTTGAAGTATATATATACACACTTATGTATTTAAGTGTAAGTTTTTGATACCCTTTATTTAATGTTTTAAAGTTTAAGGGCTTATAGGCATGTTCGATGTATTAAATTGATGATAAACTTCTAATATGTTTGTATAGTTATTTTCAATCTACATTTTAACTATACATGAGGATTATTTGCTTGCCCTTTTATATGCTTGCGTGTGATGTGTTGGGTGATGCCACAACCAGGTCGAACAGAGGAAGTCCCCTAACAGTTTATCTGTCCTTGGGGCAAGAGGAAGTCCCCTAACAGTATATCTGTCCTTGGGACAAGAGGAAGTCCCCTAGCAGTTTATCTGCCCTTGGGGCAAGATGAGAAGAAAAATTCCTTTATCCCCTACTTTGTGTTTGGGATTTAAGGTGAGGAGATCTGTGTTGTGTGCTTGACTCATTAAAAGATGAATTTTAAATTTTGAGGATAAAATAAATATATTTATTTATTTATTTATTTCGATGATGAAGATGTTTTACAGGTTTTTATTTGTTAAATTATAAACTTGAACTCACTCAGCGTAGCTGACTTTTGCATGCACGTTAGTTTGATTTCAGGTTAGACATATGAGCGCGAGACCACTTGGATGTTGCACGAAGCTACCCGGCATTGACATTGGCGTCTCTAGTTGAAGACGCCGCTTTAATAAATCTTTAACATTAAAGTTTTGTATTTTTAGTTTGGATGCTTCCTATGTTTTAGTAATTTGACTTAAATGTTTTCCGCTGCGTAGTTTTTTTTTATGAAGGAAATGATAATAATTAAAATTTTCAAGTGTTTGAATTATTTATGCAATGATGTCCCAACTGTGAGACACCCGGATTTTGGGGTCTTACAATATTGAAAGAAAATCTTAAAGGGATGACCAAGCCTATAGGTCATGATAGACATGGCCATGATGGTAAAACCTTTTTATACATATAATTATTTTTATTGTTTTTTATTTAATGAAGAAAACAAAATTTATAAAAAAAAAGAATAAATGGGAAAATACCCTGCCATAATTTAACTCATAGTCATTTTTATTTACCTTCCTTCCTGAAAATACCGTGCCTTGTGCATTTAAATCAATTTTCATAAATGTTTTCAAAAGAGTCAGTTAATTGTATTTATCAGTTTAAACTAACGTATTTTCCAAAAAGATTAAGTGACAGGTATTGTACGTAAGTGGCTGGGAGCTCAGGGCGTTAATAGGGAATCTTGCAAGTTCTAGACGTCTAAAGTCTGTTGAACAGTGTTTATCTTTTTGTTTTAAGATCCGCCCGTGGATCCATCTTACAATTCGTTTTTAATATTGATGTTACTTTTGAATCGGCTTGTAATATATTTACTTTAGACTTCCGCTGTGCATTGAACTGTGATTATTTGACTATGATGATATCAACTACGTCACGATACTCCCCACCGGGCCCACCAGTAATATGTGGAAATATCAGGGTGTGCCAGGTTGGTATCAGAGCCAACATTGAGTGAATTAAACACTAGCCTTTTATGTTTAATCTCAATGACACAGTTTGCACATTCCTTACCTTCCGAGTCTAGACATGAACTAGGAATGATCTTATCCCCCTTATATATATATATATATATATATATATATATGTATATGTATATTGTTTTCGATATTTGTGTATTCCAGGAGTATGTCGCCGAGTAAAGCTACCATTGGTAGAAGCTCTCCAAACTCGAAGCCAAAGAATGTTAAGCTTCGTACCACTGCTCGGAGGAGTGTACCTAAGAATTTTGAAAGTACCCTTTAAACCCGTTTAACCATGTTTCAGATTCTGTACCTAAGACTTTTGAAACTTCAATTGAGAAGCCAACGTCGGAGGAGTCCATACCAAGAGTCCCTAAGGTTTCCGCTCCGAAGATGATACCTATGGACCCGAAGGACCCATATTTCTTACCTCCGAGTCTTGAAATCCCAAACCTGGATTATACCAGTTCTGATCCTGTTCGTGATCCATATTATTCAGTAACCATAGAAGCCTTGGATTCCACTATTGTAAGGATTCCTAAAATAGAAGATTTCGACTACACACCAAAACCTTCAGTATTCGTACCTCACACAGAGAACCAAGGAGAAAATTTCCAGAAATAAAGTGAAGAAGAAACTCTTTTTGTTATATTTCATTTCTTTATTAGTCCTTATAAGGACATAATCATCTTTAGTTCCTATGTGGACAATTTTCTTGTTTAAAAGTCCCGTTTAGGGCATCTACGTACTTTTTCCATTTAATTGGATGTTATAATTTAAAGTTTCGTTTGACCTTATATGTATGAATATAACATATAAAATAAATCAAAATATCATTCCTTTTTGTAGTTGATCTGCCATTGAATATTGAAAGAAAATCTTAAAGGGATGACCTAGCCTATAGGTCATGATAGACATGGCCATGATGGTAAAACCTTTTTATACATATAATTATTTTTATTGTTTTTTATTTAAAGAAGAAAACAAAATTTATAAAAAAAAAGAATAAATGGGAAAATACCCTGCCATAATTTAACTCATAGTCATTTTTATTTAGCTTTCTTCCTGAAAATACCGTGCCTTGTGCATTTAAATCAGTTTTCATAAATGTTTTCAAAAGAGTCAGTTAATTGTATTTATCAGTTTAAACTGACGTATTTTCCAAAAAGATTAAGTGACAGGTATTGTACGTAAGTGGCTGGGAGCTCAGGGCGTTAATAGGGAATCTTGCAAGTTCTAGTCGTCTAAAGTCTGTTGAACAATGTTTATCTTTCTGTTTTAAGATCCGCCTGTGGATCCATCTTACAATTCGTTTTTAATATTGATGTTACTTTTGAATCGGCTTGTAATATATTTACTTTAGACTTCCGCTGTGCATTGAACTGTGATTATTTGACTATGATGATATCAACTACGTCACGATACTCCCCACCGGTAATATGTGGAAATATCGAGGTGTCACAGGTTGGTATCAGAGCCAACATTGAGTGAATTAAACACTAGCCTTTTGTGTTTAATCTCAATGACACAGTTTGCACATTCCTTACCTTCCGAGTCTAGACATGAACTAGGAATGATCTTATCCCCCTTATATATATATATATATATATATATATATATATATATATATATATTGTTTTCGATATTTGTGTATTCCAGGAGTAGGTCGCCAAGTAAAGCTGCCATTGGTGGAAGCTCTCCAAACTTGTTGGTGCACTACATCTGTCGACTTCGTCTTATATCGAGTCTTAGATTGCATTGTATAGATTAGGGCACGTTTTACGAGAAAATAGGAGAATGTATATGAGTTTTATGATGATTTCGCTCATAGGTGTCTTAGAAGTGATTTCGGGCGAAATCACAATTAGCAGATTTCGCTCATATGGCCTGTGCATGTTGGGGCGAAATCTGGATAGTATATATAGGGGTTCTTTGGGCGAAATCAGTAGCTGTTGTCTTGTATTCCATGCCGAAGTGCTGCCGGTGTGAAGACTGAGTGTAATTGAGTTCTAATCAATACAATCAGTAGTTAAAGTGAAGAATCAGCTGTTTCTAGCTTTGTTTCTTGTTATTCCGCACCTGAAACAGAGTAAAGCTCCTCTGAACGACTCATTCGGGTCAGATCACGATCCTACAAGTGGTATCAGAGCACAGGAGGAGGAGTTCTGCAGAGATTAGCTGGAATTCATCGAGTTTTCTTACTTCTACACCTTCTTTCTTCACCAGAACGAGATTTACCGGTCAAAACCTGCTCAATTTTTCACAGATTGTGTATAATTGGACATTAACAAACCCTGGAAAGTTTCGTACCTAAAATCGGACTTAAAATGGACCAAATTGACCTCCGAGTTAATTCGCTCGTATGGACACCCTATGATTTCGCTCATAGATCATATCAGATTTCGCTCCAGGGTCATTATTCTGTTAATTTCGCTTCTGGGAACATCTTGATTTCGCTCCTGGGGTTTAAAGACTGTAATTTCGCTCCAAAGATCACTCTAATTTTGCTGCAGTAGACAAGTTTAGTCTAATTTCGCTCCAAGGGAATTAATTTGGGATTTTGCTCCAAGTGCATATTGATTTCGCTCCTGTGAATCTTGTAATTTTGCTCCAAAGTGACAGTTTCTGAACAACTTGTTTTAAAAAAATCATGGATACCGAGTTCTATAATGCGTTTGCGACTCCATCTGCTCCGAGTGCCATTGCTCAAGCCATGAATTTAGAAAATGAGACGGGAACCACCCAAAAGCCCCCGAAACTGATGAGTATCGAAGAATACTACGGGTGGAAAGACAGATTCGAGAACTGGGTTCAGGCAAACCATCTTAGGTCATGGGAATGTATTCTGAAGAAATATGTGTTGCCTCGAACAGATTTGCAGGTCATCAAAGATTTATCGGAGTTTACTGATCAAGAACGGGTTATGTATAAAGCTGAAAAGATGATGATCAGTCTGCTTCAGCAAACTATCAAAGAAGACATCTTCATATTGCTTCAGTACGACAAAACTGCAAAATCCATCTGGGATGCACTTAAAGTCAAGTTTGAGGGTAGCAAGTGTTCTCAGATGAACTGAAAAGTTCAAGCTTATTACTAGGAGAAATGACTTTCTTGATGCTCATGTTTCTACTTTAGGTTTTGATAAATCTAAAGTTACTTGTTTTCGATGCAGGGAGAAAGGCCATTTCAAGCGAGAGTGCAAGAACAAGGAAGCTAGTGGTGCTCAGAATCCATTTGGAAAAGACGATTACTACCGGAAAGCCATTTATCAGCAGGTTGGTCAATTACAAGATTCACAGACGGCTCATGGTAGAAAGATTGAAGATTCAAAGAGAGCATGTTTGGTGGATTTTAACTGGAACAATTACATATCTTCTGATAGCAAAGCCTGTTTAGTAGATCAAGATGATGAAAGGCTGCCTGAAGGTTTCAGCTGGGATATGTTTATTGATGAAAAGGGAGAATTCAAAGCTTTCATCGCTAAGATTGTCAGAGAACCAGACATGTTTGCCACATGGATGAAATCTATTGGTGAGACTGTGAAGAGTGTGGATGAAGAGTCTGTTGTTTCTGATGAAAGTTCAGAAAGTGCTGATGAAAACTCACAGAGTTCAGATGAGAGTGTACAAAACGATGTTAGCTCAGAAAAAGAAGTTGTCTTTGATCAAACACCATCTGATTCTGGTTTATCCGATGACAGTTCTGAAAAATCCGTACAGATTGATCAGTCACCAGTTGATGATAGTAGTGATGATGAGGAGGAAAAACATATTAATGTTGCTAAACATCATCTTTCTCCTGAAAGTTTTCATTTCTATTTTACAGATCGCATGGAGAAGCTAAAAGAGAAACGAGCTGCTAAAGAACAACAACAAATGAAAACTGAAGATGTTGTTCAGAATGAGAAAGTTAAAAGTGTTACTGAGGAGATTGTTGAGACTGAGCAAGTGAAGGTAGAAGAAAAGGTGAATGAGAAAGAGAAAGTGGTTGAAGTTGTGAAAACAATCCAAATTGAAAAGATTGTTGAAGTTGTCAAGCCTTGTGAAAAGTGTCTTGAAGATTGTAAAGAATGTGCAGCAAAGAATGAGATAATTGCTGAGTATGAAAAGAAGAAGGAGCAGTTGTTGTTCAACCTCAACTATGTGAAAGAATCTTATGATGTCTTGAACAAAACAGTAACTGGTCTCCAAAAGACAAATTCAGAAAGAGAACAAGCACTAACGATGATGAATGCTGTTATGATGACAAAGCAAAAAGCTATAAATTTCTACATCGAAGAGAGTGCTAAGTGGAAGCAAGAGTTGGAGACAGAGAAGATTGAAAATGAGAGAATTAGACATTTATTGCAAAGTTATTCTAGTTCTGATTATCTCATTGATTATATTTATCCAACTGTTGCAGGTATGGAAGCTTTTCAAGATGACAAGCCAAAGAAGAAAGATACCGGTAAGAAACCGACTGTTAGCTATAACAAGTGTCCGCCTCCAATTTGGGAAGGGTATTCTCCTAGAAAACCAAACGAGGAGCAACTTGAAAAAGCAGTCAATATAAAGCTTAAAACCGATACAACCGATGAATCACCAGAAAACATTGACGTCACATTTACCTCGTCTAACACTGATCATGAGTCTGAGTTAATAAAAAAGGTGGTCGATCAGGTGTTAGATACTGATGAGGAGTCTGAGTCAAAGTCTGAGTCTGGAAGGTCAAGTTCGTCAGTCAACAGTCCAAAGTCGTCGGTTAAACGGTCTTATAGTAAAGAATTTTTGTTATCAAAGAAGAATTTGGATGATGAAACATTTGAAGTTGCATACACTTTAAATGATTCGGACAAATTATACTTTGACAAAGAGTTTCCAATAAGAAGTGTTCGTTTTGAAATGATCAAAAAGGTTTTCAAAATGACAGAAATTAATATTTCTGAAATAAAAGATTTAAATCTTACTGGAAAACCTAAAAAGTACACTTCAAGAGTTCAACAACATTTAAACAAGAAAAAAGGTTACAATTCTGGTCCACGTTTTCAAAAGAAACCTAACCAAAACCGTAGCTACAAAAAGAAAGGTTTAGGATTTATTCCACCAGAAAATCATAAAAATATGAAAAATTCTAAAACAAAAACAGAATTCGTGTCAGGTGGAAGTGCTGAGGATGAACAGAAGAAACCATTCTGGAGACAGTCAAATCAGGAGTTTCTTGCTGAGAAGAAAAGGAATGGAACTGAAGTGTTTCATCCAAAGGAAACTCGAACCTGTTACAAATGCAATGAAGCTGGTCACATTGCATGGAACTGCCCAAAAAATGCCAAAACAAAACAGGGAGTTTCTCAGAAATTGAAAGAAAAAGTTGTTGATGTTGAACCACCAATCGAGAAGTTTAAAATTTTTGAAAACTCAACTTATGAGATTGGTGAGTGTTCTAAAAAGAATGTTTACAAAAAGAAAGAGAAAGACAACCAAGTGTGGGTTGTTAAAAAGATTGATGAAAAAGTCGGCGATGAATCTGGTTCCACAAAGCCAGAAGAGCCACAGGTTGAAGCGAAAATTTCAGTAAATGATGATGAGTTTCCATCACTGAAATTTGAAGAAGTTAAACAGAAAGTAGGTACGATTGAAATCTCGAATCAGTTTTACACCGAGAAAACTAAGTTTGATGTCGAGAAAACATTCAATGGAAATGTTAAGAAAATTTTTGGGAAAATGTTGAATGGGAAAGCAAAGGGGGTTAAAGATTTCTATGAAACTAAAAAGGCAACTTACAACCCTATTGCGTAAGAATTGAAAACCATCAAGTCTGAAAAGACTTGGATGGAAGTCTTTTTCCCTTAAAGTCTTAGGACTACGCCGGAGATCCCAAGTTTATATCGTGGATCAGGAATCGGCATCATTCATGTTTTATAAAGTTGAATGAATTTGAAAAATGGTTGAATTTTTACAGGTTGAAGGACTACGCCGGAGCTTCCAGGTTGGTAATTGCGAAGCAGGAATCGGCACTCTGATTGGTAAAATGGTTATGTAGATGTGATATTCCTACATTTGGTATTTGTTCGTTATACCTACAAGTGGTTATTCTTACAATTGGTACATAGGTTGCTTAATTGCAAATGGTAAATCAGGGATATTAAGTTGTACTTGATTTACTACATATATATTGATGAACAAGATGATGAACCATATCCCCATACTTAACAAGTGGTAAACTTACAAGTGGTAAAAACAAACTCATTTTCCGAAAAAATCATTTTGATTAAAACAAACTTAAGTGTTTTGAAATCTAAATGAGAAAATGGTTTGTGATAGGGGGAGTTCAGATTGTTTATGCCGAGTGGATGGAGATTTGATGTGATTTGATGTCAGTTGTCAGATTTTTTGTATAGTTTGTTTTGTAATTGGGTCAAGAGTCTAGTCTTGTTTTTCAAATTTCCTTTGAAATGTGTTTGAATTTTAGGGGGAGTAGAAAATTTCAGAAAATCCAAAAACATTAGAAAATTTGAAAAAGTCAAAAACATGAGAAAATTCAAAAATGAGTTTTGTTGTGAAAAGAGGAAATGATAGTACATCAGTAGGCTGTCACAACATGCTAAAGAAATGTAAAGATTAAAATGTGATAAACAATCTCACTGCGGATATGAAGTAAGTTTTTACACATTTAGTAAATTGTGACGAGATATAAACCTAAAAACTTCAAACTTGCTTGTTCTGTGGGTTAACAACTTCTTGGATATATAGGTAACCCCTGAAATCTTGTTTGAAAGGTCCCTTATTCTAAGATACTAGGTCTTTATGCTCAATGATATTTGGGGTATTATCCCGGGACTTCTGCTGAATGGAAGTTCTGACCTAGTCCCCGGATAATGCTTCCCGCAAATGCTTGAAACACAACATCGCCCTCAGCATGCTGATGAAACAATAAAATTGATAGTCGCTGCTGTTGTAAACAAAAGATCCTCTAAAGGGGACACACCGAAAAGTCGAAGCCGTCATCACTTTGCGTATACGGAAGTATCGACCTGAGCTCTCACGGCCATCGTAATTAACCCCTGAACAGATATCATCTGTGGTATACTCACCTGTAAGACTGAATATTGGGATCTGGATACGGGAGTATATTCAAGTAGTGGGACACACGGATAAGTTCAAGAAATTAAAACATTAATATCGTATCTCGGATCAATTGAAATTTGTGTGAAAATTTAAGTGGACAAATATAATGACAATCTAGGTGAATTGTTTAAAACTTAAAATGAAATCGCAGCTTAACGGTGTTAGTGACATGTCTCATTAACTGATATGATCCTCTTACGCAGACTCACAAAAATATTGTTTGTAAATATTTCGTTTCTGCTTTTTCTTGATTTTACAATTGGTGTCAGTTACTTTCTTTCAGAAAATCCAAAACGATTTTGTGTGTGTTTTAGCATAAATTTTTGAAAAAGTCAAAAAGATTTTCGACAATTGATGTTTGAAAGCTAATTTTCAAAATTCCGAGTGCTAAACATGATGACATTGTTGAGAGGGGGAGTGTGTCTTGAACATCAAATGTTTTTAAAATCAACAAGTGGTTTATCATAGAGGAAGTTTCTATGAGAGGGAGTTGATGTTGGTGTATACGTTTATACTCAAATTGTTAAATGTAAATCTTACTTTGAGGTAGAGTTTATGCAGGTTAAGTTGAGCCAGGTTAATTCAATCCTGAGATCTAAGCTGAATGAAAGCCAGGTTACGATACCTGAGGACTCTGATTGAAGAAAGCCAGGTTTCTGATTCCTGTAGTCTCTGAAGATAAAATCTCCTGAAGAACCAGGCTGATCGATCCTGAAGATTCTGTGGAAAGAGATAGAGCTAAGTTTCGATCCTGTGATGAAAGTTAAAGCCAGGCAACAATCTTGGATCTGTGAAAGCCAGACAATGATCCTGAAGCAGATGTTGCTGAAGAATAAAGAAATGCCAGCAAATCGAGAGGGGGAGTCTGAAGATATTCAAGAAGATATTGTTAAAGGGGAGTCTGTTGATGAAGATAGAAAGAGAAAAGCCCAGAGACTGATCAAGACTGAAGAAGTGAAGACATGACATTGTCAAAGACTCGATGGACGACTCGTCAACATCTTAGGGGGAGTCTGTTGGTGCACTACATTTGTTGACTTCGTCTTGTATCGAGTCTTGGATTGCATTGTATAGATTAGGGCACGTTTTACGAGAAAATAGGAGAATGTATATGAGTTTTTTTGATGATTTCGCTCATAGGTGTCTTAGAAGTTATTTCGGGCGAAATCACAATTAGCAGATTTCGCTCATATGGCCTGTGCATGTTGGGCCGAAATCTGGATAGTATATATAGGGGTTCTTTGGGCGAAATCAGTAGTTGTTGTCTTGTATTCCACGCCGAAGTGCTGCCGGTGTGAAGACTGAGTGTAATTGAGTTCTAATCAATACAATCAGTAGCTAAAGTGAAGAATCGGTTGTTTCTAGCTTTGTTTCTTGTTATTCCGCACCTGAAACAGAGTAAAGCTCCTCTGAACGACTCATTCGGGTCAGATCACGATCCTACAAAACTCGAAGCCAAAGAATGTTAAGCTTCGTACCACTGCTCGGAGGAGTGTACCTAAGACTTTTGAAAGTACCTTTTAAACCCATTTAACCATGTTTCAGATTCTGTACCTAAGACTTTTGAAACTTCAATTGAGAAGCCAACGTCGGAGGAGTCCATACCAAGAGTCCCTAAGGTTTCCGCTCCGAAGATGATACCTATGGACCCGAAGGACCCATATTTCTTACCTCCGAGTCTTGAAATCCTAAACCTGGATTATACAAGTTCTGATCCTATTCGTGATCCATATTATTCAGTAACCATAGAAGCGTTGGATTCCACTATTGTAAGGATTCCTAAAATAGAAGATTTCGACTACACACCAAAACCTTCAGTATTCGTACCTCACACAGAGAACCAAGGAGAAAATTTCCAGAAATAAAGTGAAGAAGAAACTCTTTTTGTTATATTTCATTTCTTTAATAGTCCTTATAAGGACATAATTATCTTTAGTTCCTATGTGGACAATTTTCTTGTTTAAAAGTCCCGTTTAGGGCATCTACGTACTTTTTCCATTAATGGGATGTTATAATTTAAAGTTTCGTTATATGTATGAATAAAACATATAAAATAAATCAAAATATCATTCCTTTTTGTAGTTGATCTGCCATTGAATATTGAAAGAAAATCTTAAAGGGATGAGCTAGCCTATAGGTAATGATAGACATAGCCATGATGGTAAAACCTTTTCATACATATAATTATTTTTATTGTTTTTTATTTAAAGAAGAAAACAAAATTTATAAAAAAAAAGAATAAATGGGAAAATACCGTGACTTGGATGGAAATGACAACAAAAATGAAACCTCAGGGGTCGAGTTACAAAAGGTTTATTTTTGAACTGAAGTGGCAAAATCGACCAAACCCCAGGGACGATTTTGGCATTTTACTCATTTGTACATTCAACATGAATCATGTGGAGTATTTGTATATTTCGCACTAATAAATTTATATGGGTGTTCACAGTTTCGGTTTGTGTTGGTTTTAGCGGTTTGACGGTTGGAATCAATAATTTTTTTTCCGGAAATCATTATTGAAACAAGGTTTTGAGAGCCAAAATTGGTTGTAGTAGCAAACAAAACATAGATTTCGAAAGGTAAATGACAAAGTTAAACATAAAAGAAAACGATATGAACTCGGTTGGTTTCAGTGCACTCGTTATATCAAACAAAAAAAGTTTAAAAATATGTCCAAAAGGGTATCTGCGCGTGTTCAATTCATTTAAAAAATTTCGAAAATAAAAGCGGTCACTCGTATCCATTTCATTCGTTAAAAAAACTAAACTAAAAAAACACTATTCAACTTCTTTTCTTTTATACAGAGATAATATAACGTAAACTTCGTATAAAAAATTAAAACGTTCATTGCGTAACGTTATGACAATAGTAATTATTCCACTACACATAATCTTAGGTTGAACCCATCAACATGTGTTTGGGTGTTGGTGTTCACCGGTATCTCTGTAGATGGGGTTATGTGTTGTAAATATTATGAAAGGAAGACTCGACAGATTGAAAACCAATAATCAAATATATATATATATATACTTAAATTAAATAGTAGGAACATAAAGATAGTAGTTTTTTACCACTTTATTACTATAGTGACTTCTAAGCATATTTTGTTTTTCTTTTATAACCTTTAATATACGTTTTTTGAAGTTTTGAGTATGTAATATAATTTCGACATAAAAACAGAGATGCAAATAATATAGTATAAGTGATCGAAGCACAAGTATACATGTCATCAAAGGATCTCCTTTGGTGTGAAAGGTGCCAGTTTTGTCGAAAACGCTTGTTAGATCTGTCTGAAACAGATCAATACTTGGTGGAAATTAACCCTAATGCAAACCTTTAACTATGAACTGAGTTGAAGGTCTGATGGGTACCAGATTCTACCAAGCTCATGCAGAAATTAAGACGAAATGTATGAACAAGTTGCAAAAATACCAAGGTTTCTAAATCTTGATTCAAATCTCATATGTGGTGAGGTCTCATCATTAGTTTTCCCAAGCAAACCCGTGAGAACCATCCATGAGATGTGTTTAATCAAGAGGATTTGTAAGAAAGTTTAAGAAACGGAATTAAAATGCAAGATGATGTAAATAAAACCAAAGAAAGTGAAAGAAAATCAATACCAAGACTTCTGATTGCGAGAGGGAGAGTTCAGAACGTTTTGGAGAGTGTTTGAGAGACCGAGCAAGCAAAATGAGTGAAGTAGTGCGCCTATTTATAGGTTTTAGGGTGAGTTGGGACGACAGGGAGGTTGGGGCGACAGGCCCTGTCGCACGAAAGGAGTCCTTTCGTGCGAGAGGAGTCTTCCCTTCCTCTTAAAGGTTCAACTTCAATTATTTGGTGCGTTTTAGCCGATTTTACGTGTAACGAACGTAAATGTGTATTGTACAGGTTTAAACATGTAATATGGTGTTTCCAAAACATTGATTTTGACTATAAATATGCAAACAAGTCTAACATGAATAACATAAACGTGGATAAAATACTGTAATTTTCATTATGATCACTAGTCTCATATTACAAAGTTGAAACGAAAAAGGATACAACATGATTACAAGTTTCCAAAAATAGAATTACAACAATACTTTCTAAATAAAGGAAGTATGGAAATGCGAAGCGTTACACAACAGCATTAGAATCAAGCTTGGATTTCTTTTCCTTCAGCATGCCATCTTGGTGGCCAACTTCTCAACCTGGGAAGTACATTCCTGGTTAACCTTCTCGACAGTCCTGTCACACCCCGAAAATATCAGAGCTGGCGTGACTGGACCGGTATCTTCATTGCACAGCGGAAGCAAATAAGCTAAGACTTCTAGAAAACGAACGTCCACTAAGTACTCGAATCTCCAATGGTTCTCCTATTCCAACCATGCCATAATTTTGAAATGCAACCTGAGAAAGAAACATGCGAAAAATCAACATAAAGTTGAGCGAGTTCATAGTTTGTATGTAAAAGATTTGGAATAAATCTTTTTGAATAACCGGTTTTTAAAGTATTGTTTTAGAAAACAAAAAAAAAATTCATTTTCTTTGGCATGTTAAATGAAAACTTTGTATTTGTGAAACCTTGTATGTGTAAAGTGTTATGTTTGTATAACCTTGTATCTGTAAAGTTTCGTGTTTGTAACACTTTTGTGGCTGTCAATGTCTGCGCATGACAATGACAAACATGCCTACATGAGTCTGTATATTGGACTCAGAAGATGAAGGCCTTAGGTGCATGCAAGTTTTGGGTTGTTGTATTTGGGACACACAGTCTCCGTTGTTCTTGTACAGGACTAACCAGTCCCCTTTGTAACTAGGACCAACCCCGTCACTAGTATTTGTAGCTCATGCATGTTTCGTAACTATTTATGTTTTTTTTGTAAAAACCACTGTGTTTTGCATAAGTTTCTCATAAACCATTTGAGTTTATCGAAAATCAAAAACCATGTGCGTTAGTTACAACTTGTTTGTAGAATGGTTTAGAAATATGAAACCTTAACCTTTGTTCGTCAAAAACCTTATGTCTTAGCAAAACGTGTATGTCTAGAAAATATGTAATTCTTGATCACCGAAAACCTTATTTGTTTTTGCAAAACGTGCATGTCTTTCCACCCCGAAAACATTTAAAAAAATGTAAAACCGTAAAAAGGTGGGGTTATGAACTCACCTGGATATCCTTGTGCAAAGCTAGCTGAATACGACTTTGTGATGTCGTTTCCAAGACATGACTCGCTAGCGTGCATTCTATAATACCCCTAATCACGGATATCTTATAAGTTTCTAAATAAAAGCCGTAACTAAGCTACGTGTCACCGAGCTCTACCGAATCGTTAACCGAACAATTTGACGGTAAGTTGTTAACTTAACGAAAACGATTAAGTTATACTTGTTAAGTCTCGTTTAATGTCGGTAATTAATAAGTCTTGGAAAGACTTAGTTCTCGAGAGATTTAAAATATATATGAAAATAACATATAACAAACTCGTACGTTGATATATATGTTGTATAATGTGTCGTTTAGGCGTTTGAAATAAATAGAAAAGTTATATTTATTTTATAAAAGAATCGTGGAGTTGTTGTGTTTGAAAATAAATATATAACCATGTTTATTTTTATAAAAGAATTCGTGTTGTTCGATAATTGAAATAAATATATAAACTATATTTATTTTATAAAACGAAATCATGTTGTTTGTTATTTGGAATAAATATATAAACTATATTTATTTTATAGAAAGAATTCGTATTGTTTAATACTTGAAAGAATTGTCGAAAATAATGAAAGAATTGAAAATATTATATCAGGTTTTATTTTATAAAAGTATTGTCGAAAATAATATCAAATTGTCGTTTTCGTGATGCTGTAAAGTGTCGTCGATATTTGTATTTGTTTTACTAAAAGATTACTTGAATTCCGATAGTTTGTTTTATAATAAAACGTGTTTTAGTTTTACGGATTTCTCGAAAAACGGGCAGAGTTTCCTATGTTTTTGGACGCCCCCGACATCCAAGTTGTCATTATATCTCAAAATTCAATAATTTATCAAACAATAATAACAATATTTATATAAGATTTGTCGAATATTTTCAAGATGTGAACTAATATTTAATCGATTCGAGCTTGTCGTCACGTAAGGTTAACACTATGAAAAATAACAAAATAAACGTGACGTTAATTTTTACTAAGTCTTCGCATTGAATTGTCAAGCCGCTTGACTGAGTTGACCGGGTCAACTGAGTTGATCGAGTCAACTCATGTTGACTGAGTTGAGGTGTGATGAATCGAGTCGAGCCGAGTTGGACTGAGTCGAGCCTGAACCTGTTGGATTTGACCTGAGACTCCATGAAAACCCAAACCAACATCATCATCTTCAACCCTAAGGGGGTATTTGGCCTAGCTTTTTTATGTAAGCTTATAGCTTTTTTAGCTTATTTTTACAAAATAAGCACTAGTGGGTGTTTGTTTTAGCTTTTTAAGCTTATGCTTATCTACTATTTCTAATAAAGCAAAATAATCTTTAGCCACTTGTCATTAGCTTAACCCATTACTTGACACTTGGAATTTGATTAATACCTCTATTCCTCTAATGACCGCCAAAACAAAGCCTCCCTCACGCGCGTTTTCGTTTCCTTCTTCTTTCTTTATCCTAATTAAAGTCACCGTTTCACACAATAATCTCTTCAAATTCTCTCCAATCTTCTTCAAGAATAACATCGGTTTCCATATAACAATGAATTCTTTCACTGGATCTACATATATAGATGGTTTTACATTCTTCTGCTTCTTGATCTACTTCTACTTTTTCTTAATTCGATTTCAGAAATTCGCATATCGTTATACAAATCTGTAAGTTGTTTTTGTTAAATTTCTTCTTTAATCATTATTCATGTATTCTTCCGTTTCTTTATTGTTTTAAAATTAGGTTTATGTTGAATTAACCCTAAATCTGATTGGTATTGAAAAATCTGTTGATTTAGGGTTTTTAAAATTATGTTTTTCTTAAAGATTATGATGTTTATGCAAAACCCTAAATCCAATTTTGATGTAGAATATTTTTAATTTCTAATGTTTATTTATTATATCAAGTTTTTATGAAACCCTAGATTCGATTGTTATTGAATATCTGTCTTAAGTTTTATTTGAACTGATGTAAAATGACTTCTATTTGTTTGTCATTGTTAATAAGTTTGTGATTGTGATTCAGAAGCCTAAATCCGATTTGCATTGAAAAATCAGTTGATTTTGGGTTTTAAGGTTATGGTTTTGGTAAACAATATGATGTTTATGCAAAACCCTAAACCCGATTTTGATGCAGAATATTTTTAATTTCTAATGTTTATTTATTCTAACAAGTTTATACTAAACCCTATATCCGATTTTTTGTAACGTTTGTCTTAAGTTTTATATGAATTGATGTAAAATAACTTTTATTTGATTGTCATTGTTATTAAGTTTGTGATTGTGATTCAACAGCTTAAATCCGGTTGACATTGAAAAATTTCTTGATTTTGGGGTTTTAAGAATATTGTTGGTGTACTACATCTGTTGACTTCGTCTTGGATCGAGTCTTAGTCTTAGATTGTTAGATCAGGGCACGTTTTACGAGAAAACAGGAGATTGTATGTTTTGTAATAGGTTTCGCTTATAGGGACACATAAGAGAGGTTTCACTTATGTGTCAGCAAAAGTTTCGCTTGAATGTCAGTTGAAGGTTCCGCTTGGATGACATGTACATTCAAGCGAAACCTCATCATCTATATATAGCCTCTCAAGCGAAACATTTGTAACGTTCGTGAAAAGTGTACCGAAGTGCTGCTGGTCCAGGATTTGAATGTAAACTGTTAGAAATCAATGCAAATAGAAGTTTAAAGTGATTTACTAGTTGTTCCTAAGTCAAGTACTTATTTTCCGCATCTGTATTTGATAGAATATCCTCTGAACGACTCATTCGGGTCGAGACACGATCCTACAAGTGGTATTAGAGCTTCAGGAGGAGGAGTTCTGCAGAGAATAGCTGGAATTCATCAAGATTTCTCACTTCTACACTTTCTTTCTTCAGTTCAGAAATTTTCAACGGTCAAAATCCGCTCAAAATCTCACGGATTGTGCGTAATAGGATATAGACAAACCCTGGAAAGTTTGGTGTTAAAATTCAGATTAAAAATGGGTCAAATGAACTTTCGAATAGGTTCCGCTTATACGGACACCCCATAGTTCCGCTTCAAAGAACAAAGTAGTTTCGCTCTTGTGTCATCTTTTCAGAGGTTCCGTGTGACACCCCGTTGAAACGCTTTCACTTACACTAGCTTGACAGTGGCTGCCTTAACTTTCGGGACGAAAGTTCCTAAAACTTGGGGATAATGTGACACCTCGGATCTTTCCGGATAACCTTTCGATGTAACAAACGTGTACGTAATCGACTAACAGTAAAAATATATAAAAACTATTTGCTATTATGTGTTATGTGCCGATTTGCTTATGTGTATGTATATATATATGTAAGTGTTATACACGTAAACCGAAACCACAAGCAACCCGACTCGAGACCATGGTCTCGAGTGAACATTAGTAATGGGCCGGCTAGGCCTTGGCCTCGTAGGAATTAAACCCAACCCAAGCCCACACTCGCAACACTATATAAACCCAACCCCACCTCCCTTAACCATTTTACACACTCTCTTCTCACACTCTCATCTCTCACACCAAAACCCTAAAGCTCTAGCAACCAAGACCACTCTTCTCATCCTTCTCCTTCTTCTCGGGTCAACCAACATCAAGAACCTACTCGGTTTTAGCTCGGAACCGCCAACCGGGAGCTCATTCATCGATCCATCATACCCGCACACCTTGAATCTATAACCGGTTAGTGGTTTTAGCTCTTTCTAGATGTTCATGTGTTAATAAGGTCACTATGTGTTACCATGATTCTTGCTTGTATTAATATAGGATGATGATATAAATTTCGGATAAAAGATTTGATGCTTGATTATGTTTGAAAAGCATGCCTAGATAACTTAGGGTGAATGTTTATGAAAGTATGTGAGTATTCGGTTTTGGGGGAGATAGTTTTGTTTCCGGTTAACAAGGGTTTGGTTAAAGGGGATTTGGACATGATGTTGGATTGAGTGTTCATGACTTTCATGATTTGAGATTGTGGTTAAATATTGCTTGAATAACCTGATTTTGGTTAATTGTCAGTTGGATACTTGTGATTGAATATGTTGAATGTGTGAAGAACAATTTGAATGTGTTATGAACATGATAAATATTTGAAATTGTGCTTGTTTGATCTGTTGTGGTTTGTAATCAGACAAGAAAACATGTTTTAGTGGAAATGGTACATATTGGTTTCATGAAAATGCATTTCCATTGGTTCGTACATATGACAGGTTCTAGAAGGTCTTCATGCACACGTAACTACGGTTGCGAGTCGCAACCTTTGGTTGCTACTCGAGACCGCACCAAGATCTGTCGAGACCTCCCGGTTGCGAGTCGTAATCAACGCGTATCGATCTGATTGCGAGTCGTAACCACAGCTGCTTTGTCGGAATCGCCGGTTGTGAGTCGGAATCTCTGATTGCGAGTCGCAACCAAAGCATGACGAACCGAGACCTCGCTTGCGAGTCGCAACCTTGGTTGCGAGTCACCTCCGTCTCGACTGGGCTGATATTGGGCCAACGTACTTGTTGGATTGTCTGTTAACTGGATTGCTTGTGTAACTGCTTCGGCCCAATAGCCCCACTGTTTGTATGTTGGACTTCCTGTTGACTGGGCTGCATGTCTACCTGCTACTGTGGTTATCTGCATTTACGTTAAGTGTGTCTTATACGTGTTTACTTGTACCCGACTTGACCCATATTTGGTAACCATGTTAGGACGTGGTGACCAACATACTTAACCAAGTAACGTATCATACCGAGCAACCCAAGGTGAGTTCACAACTTAAAAGCATGCGTCCCGGTGGTTTGGGACACGAGACTAAAACAACCCTATCCCCTTGTAAAGGGGATACCGTCTACACTCCTTCCCTAGTTATTGGGAAACAACTTACTTTATCTTCCCTTGTATTGGGAAACCTTTTTAGTTAATTACTGTTTATACGGATTGCAACTAACGGCACTAAACGCAACTCTATCACTCAAGTCCCTACTACATAATACCGATTAGTCGCCGGTGCCAGGCGAACGGGTTATTAGTTGATAGCGCTATTTAGGTCTTACCAGCCTCACACCGTGCCATGGTATGGGATCGGTCGTGAACTAATGTACTCAGGCATCCGTCAATGATGATAGAACATTGACATCGGGGCATCCTGCGGAAACGCATTCGGTTACCTAGTGTTCGGTATTGGAAAAACAGTTTAGTCGCTAACTTTTGGGGTAGCTCCCCATGGCATGTATAAACGGATAAATTAACTGGTGAAACAAGTTTTTGGTAATTAAAACTGGACAACTAGTGAACTCACTCAGCATTATTGTTGACCCCTTTACTGCATGCTTTGCAGGTGGCCAGTGACTGGAGCAGCTACTTGGGATGTGTAGTGGTCGTCTGCCCGTGTGTTGGGCATTTATTATGCTTACCTTATGAACACTGTTTAAAAACTATTTAATTATGCTTCCGCTACTTGTTACTGTTTAAACTTTAAAACCTTTAACTCTGAACTTGATATTTGCTAATTTTTATGGTTAGCAAGTATTACTTTAATATTAACCAATGCTTAGTATAATTGGTGGCTGGATCCTGGTCAGTCACGCCCCCGAAGCGGGTGTTATCCGCGGGTGGATTTTGGGGGTGTGACATTCCGCTTCAGTAACTCAGTTATTTCGCTTGAAAAGTTCCGCTTCAAGAGTCATTTTTGGTTTCGCTCAAGAGGTTCCACTTCAAATTTTGAAGGTTTCGCTTCAAAGTTCAGAGGTTCCGCTTCAAAAGTCCAAATAGTTTCGCTTCAGTGACTCAGTAGTTTCGCTCATAAGGTTCCGCTTCAAGGATCAAGTAGTTCCGCTTGTGTATACTCAGTGATTTCGCTTCAAAGAACAATCCAGAAAGTTTCGCTTGTGTGAACAGTTTCGCTTTTTCAGACATTTTATTTCTTGGTTTCGCTTATAAGGGCTGTTGTGAAATTTGATAAAATTTGAAAATGGACGAGGAATTTTTCAATGCATTCGCTACACCAGTTACCCCAATGAGTATTGTTCAAAACACGATGCTGGAAAACGAAACGGGAACTATGCAAAAACCGCCTAAACTATTGAATATCGAGGAATATAAAGGATGGCAAGAACGGTTTGAAAATTGGGTACAAGCAAACTACTTGGATGCTTGGGAATGTGTGGAAACGAAGTATGTTAGACCAAAGAACGACGATGATGAAGAGGTTGCGATTAAAGATTTGACTGGAGATGATAGGAAGAAATACAAAAACGAGAAAATGATGCTAAGTTTGCTACACCAAGCCATAAAGGAAGATATTTTAGTGTTATTGCAGCATAATGGGAGTTCATATTCGATCTGGAAAGCGTTAAAATCAAAATTTAAAGGAAGTGAAGAGATGGTTAAAAACAAGAAATCACTTCTAAAGAAAGAGTTTGATTTATTTCGTGGATTGAAGAATGAAACTACAAAAGAACTCATTGAACGATATTGTAATTTGGTAATGTGCATGAAAAGATTGAACATCACAAAAACAAATGATGAACTGATTGAAAAATTGGCTGATGCATTACCCTATGAAACTTGGGGAATGTTTTTGATGATGTTGAGGAACAAAAAGGGGTTTAAAGACTTGACATTGAGCAAATTCATTGAAAAGTTAGAATCTTAGGAAATGGAGCAGAGAAAGATTGTTAGAATGAAAGATTTTGATGGTGAACAAGATATTGGATTGTATTACAAAGCAGGGGTGAACGCGAAATCTACAAATCTATCTCCAAAAACAGAGACTGCTTTCAATGCCAAGAATTCTTCTGGAGGTTCATCATCAGGATCAAACAGCAAAACAAGTTTCACATCGTTTCCATCTTTTGATCCTAACATTTCAGCAACGAAAAATGGGAGAAAACTTCAGTGCAACATTGTTTTAAATCTTGAAAATGATCAAGAGTATTCTGAAGAAGTTGCCAAAAGTCAAATGTCTTTATTAGGAATGGTTTTGGAATCTTATACTTGTTTTGTTGCAGGTCGTATCAGGAATCCAATGTTAACCAAAGAAGACTACGACCAGATAGACGCTAAAGAGATGGAGTTGATGGACATAAAGTGGTGTTTGGCTAGCATGCTAAGGAGAACTGAGAAATTTAAGCAGATAACAGGGAGAGATGATCTTCGTGATGCTAATGTTTCTACTTTAGGTTTTGACAAATCTAAAGTCACTTGTTTTCGGTGCAGGGAAAAAGGACATTTCAAGAGGGAATGCACTAACCGTGAAGTAAGTGGAGCTCAGAATCCTTTCAACAACAACAATGATTACTATCGAAAAGCCATATATCACCAAGTTGGTCAACAATCATCTCAACAACATAAACATCAAGCTCAAACTGCACACGGAAGATATGTGATTGAAGATACTGGAAAAAGAGCATGTGTGGTTAATCAAGATGAAAAGAAGTCATTCAACTGGGATAAATATATTACAGATAATGCAAAAGCTTGTTTGATTGATCAAGAAGATGAAAAGCTACCCGAGGGATTTAGCTGGGAGAATTTCTCTTGGGATAACTACATTCCTGATCAAGCTACAGCTCATACAGCTTTTGTGGCCAGAATTGAAGAAGACAGTGACAGTGATGATGATACTGAGTATTGGGCAAGAAAATTCAAAGCTGATATGAAGTTGATTGCTGAAAGTGATAGTGAGGATGAGAAGGTAAAGAAGCAGAAGAAGAAAAAGGTGAAAACACCGGTGAGCAGTGATGATGAAACAACTCCGGTGATTCGAAAGAAAGTGAGAGTTCCAGAGTTCATAGTTCATGATTGATGAAGAAGCTGTTGCTAAAAAGAGTCCAATAATTTGTGAAAATTGTGAAGTTGTAAAGAAGCAAAATAGTTCTTTGATTCACAATATGAACAGATTAAAGGAATCTTATGATGTGCTCAATAAAGCGATGAACATGTATAACAACACAAGTGAAGAGCAGGCTACAACAATGAAAACACTTCAAGGAGCTTTCATGGTCAAACAAAAAGTTGTAAACAATTATATTGAGAAGTGTGCTGAACTTGAACAGAAATTGGAACTTCAAAGAATTGAAACTGAGAGAGTTAATCGGTTATTGAAAAGTTACTCATGTTCGTCTTATGTCATTGACAGGATTTATCCGACAGCTGAGACTTGAAGGCATTTGAGGACAATGATGTGACTGAAGAAAAGAAAGTTTCAGAAGAAAAGGTTGATGAAAAGACTCAAGTGAAGAAGAATAAGAAGAAGAAAGACACTGAAAAGACGTCATCTGGTAAGAACCAAGGTGTCAGTTACAACAGATGTCCACCCCCGCTGGAAAATGGATATCTGGCTAGAAATCCAAATGATGAAAGAGTCAAAAAGGCAACAAATTTACAGTGGGAGTCAGAGTCGTCAGTCAATCTACCAGATAGTATTGATGTTGTGTTTACATCGTCTGACACTGATCAACAGTCTCAATTGATGAAGAAAGTCATGGATCATGTGTTAGAAAACGATGACATAGAGGAGTCAAAGTCGGAGTTTGCGTCAGAGTCAAAGTCTGGGTCAAGCACTTCATGTCAAACAGAAAAACAGGGCAAAATTGTTTATGATAGAAAATTTTTGTTATCAAAATCTAATTTGGATGATGGATTGTTCAAAATTGCCTACACTTTGAATGATTCTGACAAATTATATTTTGATGAGGAATTTCCAATAAGAGGTGTCAAAACTGAATTGATAAACAAGGTTTTTAAACTCACAGAAATTAATATTTCTAAAATAAAAGACTTATGTCTTAATGAAAAACCAAGACCTTACACCTCAAGAGTGCAATAAAGATTGAACAAGAAAAAGAATTACAGTTCTGGTTCAGGTTTCCAAAAGAAATCAAACCATAACGGTAATTTCAAAAAGAAAGGGTTAGGTTTTACTCCTACAGAAAAACAGAAAAATGAAAAATATGTTCGTGATTTTAAATCAAAAATGATTTTTGTTTCAGGAACGTCATCTGAAGAAGAGGAAAAGAAAGATTTCTGGAGACAGTCAAACAATGAATTCCTTGCAAAGAAGCAAGATGAATTGAAGAAGATGGCTGAAGAGAATACTGATACGAGAACTTGTTTCCGGTGTAACACTGTTGGACATATTGCCAGAGACTGTTCCAAGGCAATACAGTCAAAACAGGGAGTATCTGATAAACTTAAAAAGAAAGTGGTTGAGTTCGAATTACCAATTGATAGAGAAAAATTGTTTAAAGATTCTAAATTTGAAATTGGTGAGTGTTCGAACAAGTTTTACAAGAAGAGAGCTAAATCTGACAACCAGAAATGGGTTGTTAAGAAAGCTGGTGAAAGCTCTAGCGATGATTCTGATAAGTCAAAATCAGAGGAGCTATCTTCAGGCGATGAATCTGAATCCACAAAGTCAGGAGAGCCACAAGTTGTTTCAAAATGTGAAGCTGATGTAAAAGATGAAAAATCAGTTCCGATTGTTAATGATGAGGAGTTTCCATCGCTTCGGGCTGAGAATTATAAAAAGAAAATTGGTAAAACTGAAATTTCTAACCAATTTTATAATGATAAACAGGAATTTGATGCTGAGAAGGTCTTTAACCCCAAGGTAAAACATATCTTTGGCAAGATGATTGATCGAAAAGTCAAAGGGGTTAAAGAATTTTATGAGAAGAAAACAAAGAAAGAAAAGGTTGAACCATCCCTGGTTTGTGACTGCGATGGTACATATTATGAACAGTAAGTCTCAGGACTTGCCGGAGCTCCCAGGTTGGTAAGTGTGGAGCATGAATCAGCATCTTTATTAAGTTTTATTCGGTAACGTCAATCATACAAACGGTAAAGAGGTTTGTTTATGTTTGTTGGTTATATTTACAAGTGGTTAGACGATTTGATTGCATATGGTAAATCAAGGACATTAATTTGTACTTGTATTTTCCTACAACTGGTTGGAAGACAAGATGATGAACCACATCCCCGAACATTGGTTTGATAAACCTACAAGTGATAAAATCGATCAAACTTATTTTCCAGGAAAACCATTTTGATTAAAACAAACTTAAGTGGTTTGAGATCATAATGGGAAAATAGTTTGTTGATAGGGGGAGTTCTGATTGTTTATGCTAAATGGACGGCAATTTGATGCAATTCGATATCGGTTGTCAAGTTTGTACAGTTTGTTTTGTGTTCAAGTGTGTCTAGAGCTTAGATATTTTTCAAATTTCTTTAATGTGTTTGCATTTTAGGGGGAGTAGAAAATTTCAGAAAATCCAAAAACATTAGAAAATTTGAAAAAGCCAAAAACATGAAAAATTTAAAAATGAGTTTTTGTTGTGAAATAGAGGAAATGATAGTACATCAGTGGACTATCACAACACGCTAAAGAAATGTAAAGTAAAAATGTGATAAACAATCTTACTGCGGATGTGTCAGTAGGTTTTCGCACATTTTGTAAATTGAAACGAGATATAAACCTAATTCAAACTTGCTTGATTCGTGGGTAACTATTCTTGAATATATGGGTAACCCCCGAAATCTTGTTTGAAAGGTCCCGTATTCTGAAATACTAGGTCTTTATGCTCAGTGATATCTGGGGTATTATCCCAGGACTTCTGCTGTATGGAAATACTGATCTAGTCCCCGGATAATACTTTTTGCAAAAAGCTTTAAAATATAAGCATCGCCCTCAGCAAGCTGATGAAACAATAAAATTGATAGTCGCTGCTGTTGTAATCAAAAGATCCTCTAAAGGGGAACCACCTAAAGTCGAAGCCGTCATCTCTCTGCATATACGGAAGTATCGACCTGAGCTCTCACGGCCCTCGCACATAACCCCTTTACAGATATCATCTGTGGTATACTCACCTGTAAGACTGAATATTGGGATCTGGATACAGGAGTATATTCAAGTGGAGTGATACACAATTAAGTTTAAGTTTCTAAAGACATTAATATCGTATCTCGATTCGATTGAAATTTGAGTGAAAATTTAAAGTGGACTAATATACTGACAGTCTAGGTAAATTGTTTAGAACTGAGAATGTTTAAAGCTTAACGGTGTTAGTGATATGTCTCAAAATTGATATGATCCTCCTGCACAAACTCACAAAAATATTGTCTGTAAATAGTTCATTTCTGCATTTACTTTCTTTTAGAAAATCCAAAAAGATTTTTGGTGTGTTTTAGCATAAATTTTGAAAAATCAAAAAGATTTTCGACGACTGATATTGAAAAGCTGATTTTCAAAATTCTAAGTGTTAAACATGATGAACAGATGGTTTGGGAGATTGTGATATTTTGATAAAATAATACAAATCTTAAGTGGTTCATCAGTATCTGAGTGATTGATTGATTTGTGATAAGTTTCTAGTGGTGTCTATATGCTTAAGTGTTTGTCATAACTCTTATGTTTGTGATAGAGTTTTCTTCAGGTAAAGTCAATATTTGAGAGGGAGTGCATGTTGGAGATGAGAAACTCAAAAGATGTCAACATCAAAGTGAGGAAGTTTGTTGGTGATATAAGAGAAGATAGAGAGAGAAGCCCAGAGACTGATCAAGACTGAAGACTTGAAGACATAACATTGTCGTGACTCGATGGACGACTCCGTCAACATCTGAGGGGGAGTCTGTTGGTGCACTACATCTGTTGACTTCGTCTTGGATCGAGTCTTAGTCTTAGATTGTTAGATCAGGGCACGTTTTACGAGAAAACAAGAGATTGTATATGTGTTTGTAATAGGTCTCGCTTATAGGGACACATAAGAGAGGTTTCGCTTATGTGTCAGCAAAAGTTTCGCTTGAATGTCAGTTGAAGGTTCCGCTTGGATGACATGTACATTCAAGCGAAACCTCATCATCTATATATAGCCTCTCAAGCGAAACATTTGTAACGTTCGTGAAAACTGTACCGAAGTGTTGTCGGTCCAGGATTTGAATGTAAACTGTCAGAAATAAATGCAAATAGAAGTTTAAAGTGATTTGCTAGTTGTTCCTAAGTCAAGTACTTATTTTCCGCATCTGTATTTGATAGAATATCCTCTGAACGACTCATTCGGGTCGAGACACGATCCTACAAATATGCTTAGCACATTATGTTTATGATAGATAGCTGCTTTCATATTATTTTTTTTCATGAATTTTGTGAATTATTGCATAATTGGATTCCTTTGTTTGTTAATTATCTTGATGTTTGTTAATGGTTATATCATCGGTTGTATCCATTTGTTATTTATTTTGGAATTAAAAATACTTTTTTTTAGGTTTGTTATCTTTTACGTCTGGTATTAAATGTATTCATATATAAGGATTGTTATTATAACATGTTCTTCACATTGTTTTTTTTTTTGTTATTTATAATTTTTTTAATAATTCATTTAATGTCGTTTGTTTATGTAACCTGTTTTTGTAGGTATTTAGTATGGCTGAAAGTTCATCAAGGTATTTTTTGTTCTTTTTGTTTGTTTATGTAACATGTGATTTCTATAAACTTTGTTTTTTTCATGTTATTGATTTTTTTTCACACTAACCTTAACATGGTAAAGTTTATTAACATCATATTTTTTAAATGAGTTTCAGAGCACCCTGGTTCTGTAGGATAATGAATCGAGCAGACGAACTTATTCTGGTAAATTATAAATTATTACATGAGTTAGTTGTTTTGTTTTGTTTTTCTTATTATTGTATTGTTTATTTTTTTTCACTATAAGTATAACTCATTTTCCATTTATTTGTTTTATTAGTCCATTCCAGATGACGCTGCGTCCAAACTATGGGGTGTTGATAAAGGCCCTACAAATGTTATGATACACACTGAAGATGGCCGAGTATATAATGTTTCTTTAAGCGCTTCTAAAGGAAACTTATTTTTTTCCATGGTTGGTCCAAGGTTGTAGAACATTTGGGATTAACCAAAGGCTGTTTGGTAGTATTTAATCCTGTAGATTTTTCTACGTTTAAATTAACATATTCGTTGATGGCGTTAGTCGTGGATCATTCTGGACATATCTGCCGCCTCCATCATCTCATTTTTATGTAAGATAAATTATATTTTTATTTTTCTTAATGTGTTAATATATTAATTTAGTTATATTTTAACTAACATTTTTTTCTTTTTTTATCATTCACACAGGTCATTCCTGAATGTATCCTGCCAAAAAGTTATGATTATTCCTCAAATGATGTAATATCTATTGTAATTATAGACAACAAAACGTTTAACGTTGCCATTGAAACGTCTGACGCTAAAGTCGGTTTTACCGTTGGTATTGACGTAATTTTTAGTCAGTTTCAGTTGGAGTCTGGTTGTATTTTGTTATTTACAAAAGGTTTTGGTAATTTTTTCTATTTAAAAATTTTTGGAAGAAAAGGTGTTGAACTGAATTTTCCTGATGTAGATGTCGTAGAGGTAACTTACGTTTTTGTACTTTTTTATGTATTTTATATATGTTAATGTAATACATGTTATATATTGAATATTTATTTTGCAGGCTGAAGTTGCTCCTATCGATGCTGAAAATGAAGTTGCTGAAGAAATACATGGTGGTGTTCGTCGTTTTGTTCGTATGGTTGGTGAACGTTATTTTGTAAGTTTTAATATCATTTTACAAACTGCTTAAAAACAACTGTTACAATTTTTTTTACTTAATAAACATTGTTATTTTTGTTTCATATTTATTATTAATTTTATTTTTACAATAATACAGAGGATTCCTGATCCTGTTTCCCGGATGGCTAAACTTGATGAAGGTTTAAAAGATATCACCGTCAAGCTTATGCATCTGGATCCACCACAACAATTTACCAACGGTACCAGAAGTGAAAGAAAAACCGACGGAGGTTTTCGATACGCGTTAACAAGTTGGAAGAAGTTCATGAAAGCCGCTCGAATTAAGGTCCGTGACACGGTTCACAATTCTTTTGATGAAAATGAGCAGGTGTTGAATGTTGAACTGCTTGTGCCTTACGGTAGGCATAGTCATTAGTTATATGACATTTAGGGTATGTTTTTTGGCTTTTATATGGTAGATGTTAACTTTTTATAAGGTTATTTGTTTTTGACATTGGTTATGGTTTTGAATTTCAAGTTATTACATTTTTTCATATATTAACTGTCCTTTTAACCACTATATGTCATGTGTTGAAAGTTTAATCTATGTTTTAAGTAGTTTTTAATCCCATTATACATAGAAACAACTTTTAAAGATATAAAGAAATTGATATATTCGGATATTAAGATTGCTGATTAAATGTTACAAATAAAATATTGTTTATATAACTCATTGTTCAATGTGTTTTATATATCTAATAAAATTACACATATGATAGATGAAAAACGATATAGAAACAACTTTTATAAATATATAAATAAATTAGTATTAATATATTCAGATAATAATATTTCTGTTTATTTTTAAAAAATATATTATCATGTCTTTTTAAATTATATATAAAATTTAAAAGAATTTTATATCTTATTGATATTATACCTTTAAATAAATAAATTAACCATAAAGAAGTTGATATATTTATTTACATAATATTTAAATTATTTAAAATTTAGTTTACTGTTTTCTTAAATTTTATAAATCCTTAACTGATGCTAATGATGTTAATAATTTCTTCAAAAAGTATATTCTTATTTTATTATATGTTAATCAATTAAGCATTTAAGATGATTTAAAATAATCATGATACCATTCTTTTTTTTATCTTTCTCTTTTCTGCACAGAGATTATAATGTTGTTATTATTAGAATATAGTATTATGCACCTTGAGTACTACATATAGATTAGATAGATAAGACTATGATTCTGATTTTTAAACCTTGCATTATAGTTTAGACCTGTTAGATTATAAGGTTTTTATATAAGATTTAACATAAATAACCGATTTATATTAATTTTTAATTATAGAAAGTCAACTGTCACTTAATATGTTGTAATTTCAAAATTTTTGCAAGTGATTAATCATAAAAATTTCGTCCTTACTTTGCAATTTCAAACTGATAATTATGGAAACTTATTATTCATAAAAATTAAGAAAAAACTATTATTTATATTTTAGTAAAGGTTGACAATTATAATTAAAATAAAAAATATCGCTACCATAATTATGTGCTCACTTTCTTTTTTGTTCTTGATTCAAGAGGAAATGGACTTGAAATCCCTATCTTGTAACAGATATCTAGACCAGCAGCAGCTATAAAAAAAGATTATACCATTCTTAGAAAGCATCCAAATATGACTGCCCATCCAGTGTAGCAACCCCTACACCATAAATTTGAACCTTATTAAAAATATAAAAAATACATATTTTGGTGTCCGCTCATCCTGACACCACTGACGTGACATGTTATACGCCGTATGATGTCATATGGGTCTAATGACAGAGAAAAAAATGGTCACATGGGTCGTATAAGAGCCTGTATAAGGTGGTGTTTGCCAAATCATAGGGTCCATAGAACGTGTTTGACAGACACATAAACGACTAACGTGACCAATGAAAAAGTCACATGGTCCGTAATTCCGTATGATCATTTTCGCTCTGTCAAACGACCCATATGAGCATTTTCGTCCTGTCATACAGCCCGTATGATGACGTCACCTAAGTGCTTAATAGCATCACTGGTATATCTATAGCAGGCCTAAATACCTTTAACATTGCCAAAAGCTGCAGAAGTTCCATTCTTGAGATGAACATCATCCAAATCTCTTCTAATAATATACCTGAAACAACAACTGCACCTTTTTAAAAATATAAAAAAATTCATATTTTGGTGTCTGCCCATCCAGACACCATTGACGTGACATGTTATACGTCGTAATGGTCACATGGGTCGTATAAGAGCCTGTATGAGGTGGTGTTTGCCAAATCATACGGTCCATAGAACGCGTTTGACGGACATATAAACGACTAACGTGACCAATGAAAAAGTCACATGGTCTGTAATTTCGTATGATCATTTTCGCTCTGTCAAACGACCCATATGATCATTTTCGTCCTGTCATACGGCCCGTATGATGACGTCACCTAAGTGCTTAATAGCATCACTGGTATATCTATAGCAGGCCTGAATACCTTTAACAATGCCAAAAGCTACAGAAGTTCCATTCTTGAGATGAAAATCATCCAAATCTCTTCTAATAATATACCTGAAACAACAGCTGCAAGTGTATGTAGCCTTAATCACTGTAGGCATAAAGAGTGTAAGGCAACCACTTTACCTTAATATAGACGATCATCCATAACCACCGTAGCTTCTTTACCAATAGCTTCCAGTTGCAATTTTTCCCTAGCATGCAACTTTCCAAAAGTTATATTTCCCAGTCATCATTCTTGGTGCTTTCTTTGCCGCGTTGCTTGAGTCTATATGTCTAGAGAAGTTCGTTAGTGTGGGAAAGCAAAATTATTTGTTCTCTATTTTTTCCATAGAAAATTCGATAATAAACTTTCATTTTTTAAATGCGGGCACACCTTTCACGTGAAACATGGACATACTCAGAAATTCAATAAAAAAAAACTTTCGATTAAATGCGGACACACCTTTCAGTTGATTGTGAAAGTGTATATAGTTATATTAAGCTTATGGGCTGGTGGGTACATCATTAGAATCCATGACCCGTCCAAGCCCTTTTTTTCTTAATTTGTTTCCGTTTATGTATGCACTATTAGAACACTTTAAGAGACCACCCAAGCTTCAACATGATTTTCTTTATGCCGACTCCAGCAAAACATTTATAAAACTCAGTCCTTTTATTGTTAAAGAAACATTTTTAACTTAAAAATAACACAGAATTAGGGGTGTTTAGGATTGCTTGTCAAAACTGCTTAAACTTTCACAATAAATAAAGAATCAGAAAACCAAGAATTGACTTTGTTTAAAAGCCCGTACATTCATAAAAATCAGTTCTTTTACTGTAAAAACGCACATTTCAACTTAAAAAAAACACACAAAGTGGTGGTGTTTGGGATTAATTGTTAAATAATTGTAACACCTCGAAAAATTTCGTCCAATAATGTCTTGACACGTGTCATAAGGTTCCGTTATGTGAAAACATACTTTAGAGGGACTAAAAGTGACAAACAGTGAAAACTATGGAACGTAAGGGTCCAAAGTGTCAACAATGGATAAATAGACTCTATGATAACCCTACATAATGTTTATAACCTTAAACGGATGGTTCATGGATCATACGACGAGGAAATTGCACAAAAGTGAAGTATTGCAAACTATAGGGGCCAAAAGTGTCAACATGTTTAATTTATACCTCTGAGTGAACTTTTTGGCAGACCCGAAGCTTTGTAAAGCTAAAATATACTCACTAGAATATGTGGTAAAAATTTCATGAAGTTTCGTCAACGTATGAGAAAGTTATGGCCAAAACCGTACTTGAAGGACTAAAAGCGTCAACGTCGAATTTCAGGGCTTTTCGGTTGAGCGCAAAATGTTCCGAGGACATTTCCATGTTGGTAAAAGTCCTAAGGTTCTTAGAAACCAAGTTTGGGGGTTTACGGGTCGAGAAAAGCAGCCGAAACATCGCGTACAAGACCAGGGACCAAATCTGCCAAAAATGAAAGTTATTTGGCTGATCAGAGGGTCAGGCGACCCGCCTGGACATGCCCAGGCGGGCCGCGTGGGACTGCCAGGTGCAGAAATCGCGAATTTGGGTAATTTGGGTCCGAATCTGAGTGCTAACCAGCTTGCAACACCTCCATTTGCTCCAATTAAATTGCATGCATGCCTACTACTACAGTAACCTCTAAATTCCTCCATATATTAATCAAAGAGCTCATTTCTTGGGCATTTCCTTTGTGATCAAGAGCTCTCAACTCTCAAGAACATTCAAGGCAACTTTCTGGAGCAAATCTGAACGACAAGGCAACATCCTAGTATTAACTAAGCATCAATAGGACCCTTGTAAGCTCTCAATTCAATCTTTAATCCGTTCTTGTTGTGATTATTGCTAAAAGTCAAACTGGTTGTTCATAAGCTTTGACTTTCTGATTAAACAAGTTTCAATCAGTCATTTCTCGAATTGAGACCTGATACATGTTGGTAATTATGTGGGAAACAAATCCTCAAAAGGGTATTTTCTGATTCCCACTTATTGCATGCTAATTGTCGAGTCAAAGGCTTTCTTAAAAAGTCAACAGAAGTGGTTTTTGTGAAAAATAGCTTAAATAGGAATGTAAAGGACATGCAATCTGTTTGATCATCATGAATAGCTTTATAATGAATATAAGAATGTGTTTTACAATGATCAACTCGACAATCTTTAGTATAGATACGAATCGGAACCGAAAGTCTTGTAAAACGACTATTTCGTAGACTATCGATTCGGATTCGTACATGCATGTTTGAGATCTGTATTGGAGAGTATTTTTGGACCATTTCTATTTTTGTAAAACTCTCTGGAATTCTGTTGCTTGAGTCTATACTTAGCCGATTCATTTGCATGTTTCCGATTATGCTTAAAAGTTGACTAGTTTGCCCTTTTTGATATAAAACGTGATTTTTGGAAAAGTGAAAGAGTAGAAATCTTTATTTCTAATATATAAACTTGCTCTGAAAATTTCGGATCAGTTGGTGGTCCAGATTTTGAGTTATGGCCATTAGCGTAAAACTATATTATAAATTTACATAAACGGTCCTTTTCGCGTAGAACCCGTTTCTGGCCACGTTTTGATACGAAACTCTTTACCAACAGAAGTAATATAATATTCTGGGAATTTTGATGATTTTTAATTAATTTTTGGCTGAACGGATCCTAGATCGCCTAGTCATTTCGGCTTATGTCGGTTTTGACCGTTTTAGCCATAAAATGAGTTTTTCACATCCTTTTGACCCGAAACCTTTTTCTACTGATTTTATATGATGAATAAATTATTTTAAGTATTCTGGAAATATAAAAATCCCAGATTTAATTTGAAAACCCGAAAACGCCCTTAGATCGCATATTTAGCGTTTTAAGCGCATAGTAAGCGTTATACTTGTTTTAAACATGTAAGACTTATACCTACTGATGTAATTAGCCTATTTTCATATAATAACAGTAAGTATAAGTATATGATCTCAGATTTCCAGTTTTTGGCAGTTTTAGCCCTTGTGAAATTACTAAAATACCCCTACGGTGCATAGTTTGGTTTTAAATGATAAATTTGGTATATGGGTCATACCCTACTGATATAATATGTTATATTAAGTATATTTACTGTATGAACCAGACCCGAAACTCAGATTTCTAATTTTACTCTTTTATTATCTTTTAAAGACCAAAATGCCCTTCTAAGGCATAAATTGAGTTTAAAATTATTCCGGGCAATATAGAACATAACTTACTGATATTATATCATATTTAAAGCTTATTATATCAGGGAACTTGCATTTGAATCATTTGTCTACCCGTATCGCCCTTTTCGCGTTCGGTTCGGTTTACGTAACTAGTTTGTGTAAATTGACCGAAACGGGTCAAACGTTATCATTTTTGTCTCAAAATCCAGAATGTATTTTGTATACCCATATTATACAAGTATTCAAACTTGTCGGGTCTAAATCACGTTCTATCCGGTCTTCGCTTAATCGTGCGCTTGAACCGTATATTTCCTTAAAACTAACCGGTCTAAGCTTATGCTTAATTAAAGACCCGTTAGTATTCTAATTGGTTATTTATACCATCGTTCCAGACTAGAGCCTTCCGGTAAATTGTACCTACGCTTACTTAAGTGAATACGGCTGAGTTATTATAATTCTTGCTATTTAAGACAGGAGCTAGCTCAGGTAAATACTCTTAACTTAATTTCCCTATTACGGGCTTGGGATACGGTAATATAAATACCGCATGGTCAGGTATGTGACAACTCGAACCTTAGACCTACTTTGTGCAAACGTACGAGAACGTGTTATGATTACGTGCTATGATTTAAATGAATGCTATGTTATTACGTGCTACTTGTGTTGTGAATATAATGGGTATGTATGTTAATGAAACCGGACCCGAACCACACACCAAATCCAATCGCACAAAGCCATTGGGCTTTACACCTTGTACGCACGGCCCAAGGGCAGCCCGAGCGAATGGGCCGGCCCACTCCCCTATTACGCATATACGTATATATGCATACACACCTCATTAGGGTTTGGTTTTACACAATCTTGGCAACCTAGAACACACACACAATTCCTCTCTTTCTCTCGCAACCGGAACCGGGACCAAAAGCAGCCGAACACCACTCCTCCGATCGAAGATATTGTTCATCAATCGGGCCACTCCCTTCCCTTGTTTGATCTGGACCGGTTAGTGTATTATTGTCGATTTGTATTATTGGTTTTGTGCCATATGTGATGAATATGATGGTTAGTGCATAAACTGTTAGTGTGATGTTCTTGTGTGATCTTGTAATCGGTCCATGCATGATTGGGTAGGGTTTATATAAATTAAATAGATTGAAAAGATATAACTGATTTATGTTGATGATCCGATTTCTTGTACTTGTTGATGATGATAATCGGCTGCATACATGAAGTAAAAGATGTTCGGTCTGAGTATAGCCTGTTAGGTTGCATGTTAGTTCAAGGATATGCTTATGGTTTCGGTGTAGGGTTGTTTGATAACCTGGTTGTTGATGGGAGGCTATTATGATTATGCATGATTGATGTTACGAATGTCCATGATTATAGATTAATTGCTGTTTGATCTGAATTGAGAAACTGATATTTTGTTTGCTAACATTACGGAATTGATAGCTGGAATTATGGAAAGTTGTTACATTGACACGGATTGCGAGTCGAGACCGAGATTGCGAGTCTTGTTGCGACTCGGAACCTCACACAACAGCATGAGCCGAAACCATGGTTGCGAGTCCCGGTTGCGACTCGTAACCAGACCAGGATGAACCGAGACCATCTATTGCGACTCGTATCCAGCCGTTACGACTCGAGATCCCCGTTGCGACTCGTAACCCCGTTGCGAGTCGAGACCATCGTTGCACATGCACACTATTGGGCCTTCACTGTCACGGGCCCAATGATTTGATTTGTGGGCTGCTTATTAATTGGACTTGTTTATATCTTTGCTTTTTGGACTGCTTATCTGGTTGGGCTAATATTGTCATTGGGCCGGGTTATGGTTGGGCCGGACACTTAGATTGTTTATCTGATTGTTGTTACGTGTACATGTTTACCATGATCCTTGCATGCTTGCAACGTGTTAACTTATGTGATACAATATGCGTGCCATATACGAACCTGACTTATGTGGTAACCCTGTTAGGACGTGGTTGACCACTGTTAGTTCAAGAACTCTCTTTCTCTTTTTGTGTATCTGCCGAGCAACCCAAGGTGAGTTCACACAGCCAAGGCATGGGGTTCCCAGGGTGGGAATGGGATTGAATGAAATATACGTACATACTTAGTTAACGGAACATAATGATATGAGTCCTCAGGGTGAGGGTGGTAAATGATGAGATACAACTAGACTAGTATACTTACTTGAACTGATCTTCGCACACACGCCAGGGGTTGGCTGCGATAATTATGACTGATCTTCGCACACATGCTTCGGGGAAGCTGCGAACTATAGAAACCAAATCTTCGCAAGGAATGCCAGGGTGGCCGCGATACAAATATACATAGTCTAGGATATTTGGGAGTATTAACCCAAATCTTCGCATACATGCCGAAAGGGCCCGCGATGGAAACCATTACTATACATGAACAATGAACGAACTAGTACGATGCATGATTAGATAAACGAACGCAATGCTTGCTATACTAATCTATTACTGAACTTACTTTCTGTGAACTCGCTCAACTAGTTGTTGACTCTCTGCTGCATGCCTTGCAGGACCTTAGGTACATTATGGAGCTTGCACAGGGAGGAGCTGGTCGTTGTGGGCAAAGGATCGTGAATGATATTTCAACACTTATGTTAAATCATACATACTATTGTTTGGGTTACTTAAATGCTTCCGCTGTACTTAACTAAATTACATGTTCAATATGATTGGTGGTTAGGATCCTGGTCATGTCACGCCTCCAAGCGGTGATACTCCGCGTGTGGATTTTGGGGGTGTGACAGATTGGTATCAGAGCCATTGGTTATAGAGAACTTGGTTTTAATAGGGGAAAAACGTTTTATTAAAACCGGACTATAACCAGAACAGTGCTCTCAACGATCCACAACGACGCTTCGCTCCACGTGCAAGACTCGACATCTTAGGTAATAAGGTTTATGTTTATTGCCTGTTTGCTAGAACTGCTTAGATCTTTGCTCGCATTATACTTAGATACACATGACTTTGTTACATGAGAACACCTACGTGCTTACACTTTTCTGTCATCGCCCTACTCGCGAACCACTCTCGCTTACATTGCTTTTACCATGAAGATCATGTCTGGACGAATCAACATGACTCGAGCCCAGCTAGAGGCTCTCGTTCAAGCTCAAGTTGCTGCGGCACTTGCAGCTGCTCAAGCAGGTCAACCAGCGCGGCAAGTTTGCACCTTTAAGAATTTCATGGACTGTCGTCCAAATTCCTTCAGCGGCACGGAGGGAGCAGTAGGACTCCTCCATTGGTTAGAAAGGCTCGAAACTGACTTCGAGGTGTATGATTGCCCTGAGTCTCGGAGAGTTAAGTTTGCTACTAGGACACTCGAAGGTGCTGCATTAACCTGGTGGGAAGCACAGGTTCAGATGTTAGGGCTGGCAGCTGCTAATGCCACTCCCTGGAACGAGTTCAAGGACCTAATTAAGGAAGAGTTTTGCAGTCAAGAGGACATCCACAAACTAGAGGAAGAGTTCCTCAACCTACAGATGGTGGGGTCGGAAATTGAAGCTTATACGAGGAGATCAAACGAGTTAGCCACATTTTGTCCTACTATGGTAGATCCTCCCACCAAACGCATCGAACTGTATCTCAAGGGTCTAGTGCCCGAAATTCAGAGTCAAATGACCACAGCTAACCTTGGCACCATCCAGCAAGTCGCTCGACTGGCTCATCGTCTCACCGACCAGGCTGTAGAACAGAACAAACTACCAAAACGTGCTAAGACTGATACAGCATGCCCTTCTGGAGATAACAAACGCAAGTGGGATGAAAACCCGAGCACGGGATTAATTTTGGTCCAACCTCTGACGCAGAAACAGGAGATGGATGACCACCAATGGTCCAGATATCAGTTTTCTAGTAATCATGGGCAGAAAAGATATCGAGGAATTCATCCATGGTGCAACATTTGTAACAGGCACCACAGCGGACGGTGTCGCAAGGAGCAATGTCAGAGATGTCTCAAGATTGGACATGAAGCTAAGGATTGTCGAAACTCACGTCCTGTAAGCCAGGGACAACGACAACAACAGCCTCAAGCCTCACAGGCTCAGTGGCAGCAGCAAAGTTTTAGGGAATGTTTTCAGTATGGTACAAAAGATCGCTATGAGAGACAATACCCACAATCGAATCGGAACCAGAATCAGAACCCCGATCATGGAAGCAGGGACGACAATGGGGATAGCGTCGGGGAAAGCAATGGAAAACATGACGCCGGGGCCGTGTGTGCATGATTGGTCAAGGAGACGCTGTGGAAGATATTTGGACTTATAACTCGTTTTGGAATTTTCTTTATTATGTCTCTGTTACTCAAACAAAGTTTGATTTGAACATGAATCGTACTGGGTTTTATGGATTATTCTAATTACTATACTTTATGTTTGATATGATGGATGGTTTGATATTATTTGAACGCTCCTGCCGTATTTAAGGACCTTATGAACAGGGTGTGCAAACCCTACCTAGACAAGTTCGTCATAGTATTCGTGAAGTCCACTTCTTAGGCCACGTAGTGAACAAAGATGGGATCCGTGTCGATCCATCCAAGGTAGACTCAACCAGAAACTGGCCTGCACCACGAACTACAGACGGTTTACCAAGGACTTCTCGAAGATTGCTCAGCCACTTACGCTACTGACACAGAAGGGTGTCACCTATTGCTGGGAGAGCCCCAGGAGACTGCTTTTCAGCGCGACAAGGTTATCGCTTTCGCCTCTCGTCAACTCAAGGTTCATGAACGGGACTACATGACGCACGAATTAGAGCTGGGAGCTGTTGTTTTCGCGTTTAGGATATGGCGACACTACCTGTACGGTACCAGGTGCACGATTTACACCGATCACAGGAGTCTCGAGCATATTCTTAAGAAGGACTTGAAGCATGCGTCAACGACGATGGGTTGAACTACTTCGCGACTATGAATGCGTCATCAAGTACCATCCAGGCAAGGCCAATGTTGTGGCGGACGCCCTCAGTCGGAAGGACCCTTTACCCCAGCGCGTGCGAGCGCTACAGCTTACGATCCAGTCTAGCCTTCCAGCACAGATACGAACTGCTCAGATAGAAGCACAGAAGCCCGAAAACGTCAAGGCTGGAGCCTTACGCGGCACACAACAACGATTAGGACAGAAGGCAGACGGCGCCTACTATGTAACGGGGCATATTTGGGTCTCACTTAACGACGGTCTACGCGAACTTGTGATGGATGAAGCTCACAAGTCTCACTACTCAGTACATCCAGGGTCGGATAAAACGTACTACGACATCAGCACTACTTATTGGTGGCCTAGTATGAAGGCCCACATCGCTACGTACGTTGGAAAACGCTTGACCTGTGCGGGAGTCAAGGTTGAATATCGGAAACCAACGGGCCTACTTCAGCAGCTTAAGATACCTCAGTGGAAATGGGGAGAAATTTCCATGGATTTCGTTACAAGCCTACCTCGGTCCCAGCATGGGAACGATACCACATGGGTGATCGTGGATCGACTCACCAAGTCTGCACACTTCCTACCGATTAAGGAAACGGACAAGTTCTCCACTCTCGCAGACATCTACCTTAAAGAAGATTGTTTCGAGGCACGGGGTGCCCACGTCCATCATTACGGATCGCGATGCACGATTCACGTCAGAACTTTGGCAAGCAATGCACAAACCATCCGACTCACGATTAAACATGAGCACAGCAGCATGCAAACCGCTCCATTCGAGGCATTGTACGGGCGTAGATGCCGGTCACCTCTCTGATTGGGCAGAGGTGGGGGATAGTCAGAATTACGGGTCCAGAGATTGTAGTGGACGCCACAGAAAAGATTGCACAAATACGACAACGCATGGCGGCAGCACGCGACTGTCAGAAAGCCTACGCGGACAAGCGTAGAAAGCCATTGGAATTTCAGGTCGGGGACCATTCGAGATCATAGAAACGTACAGGCAGGGTAGCCTATAGATTGAACCTACCAGCTGAACTCGGGGCAGTTCACAATGTCTTTCAGGTATTGAACTATCGACGAGCGGTTGCAGTTCGTTGGGAAACCAGTTGAAATCACGGACTGGGATGTGAAGGTCCTCAAACACAAGAGAATCCCTCTTGTTCGAGTTCGTTGGAACTCCAAACGTGGCCCAGAGTACACCTGGGAACGCGAAGACAGGATGACAGAAAAGTACCCCCAATTGTTCGCGAACAGTACAACCACTACTGAGACTGAAGCTACTACTTCGGAATTTCGGGACGAAATTCCAGATCAACGGGGGGAGGATGTGACACCCCAGGAAAACCAGTGAACTATTGAATTTACCTAGCTTCCTCAGTGAGTGCATACCAAATTTCGGGACGAAATTTCCAATTAGTTGGGGATAATGTGACAACTCGAACCTTAGACCTACTTTGTGCAAACGTACGAGAACGTGTTATGATTACGTGCTATGATTTAAATGAATGCTATGTTATTACGTGCTACTTGTGTTGTGAATATAATGGGTATGTATGTTAATGAAACCGGACCCGAACCACACACCAAATCCAATCGCACAAAGCCATTGGGCTTTACACCTTGTACGCACGGCCCAAGGGCAGCCCGAGCGAATGGGCCGGCCCACTCCCCTATTACGCATATACGTATATATGCATACACACCTCATTAGGGTTTGGTTTTACACAATCTTGGCAACCTAGAACACACACACAATTCCTCTCTTTCTCTCGCAACCGGAACCGGGACCAAAAGCAGCCGAACACCACTCCTCCGATCGAAGATATTGTTCATCAATCGGGCCACTCCCTTCCCTTGTTTGATCTGGACCGGTTAGTGTATTATTGTCGATTTGTATTATTGGTTTTGTGCCATATGTGATGAATATGATGGTTAGTGCATAAACTGTTAGTGTGATGTTCTTGTGTGATCTTGTAATCGGTCCATGCATGATTGGGTAGGGTTTATATAAATTAAATAGATTGAAAAGATATAACTGATTTATGTTGATGATCCGATTTCTTGTACTTGTTGATGATGATAATCGGCTGCATACATGAAGTAAAAGATGTTCGGTCTGAGTATAGCCTGTTAGGTTGCATGTTAGTTCAAGGATATGCTTATGGTTTCGGTGTAGGGTTGTTTGATAACCTGGTTGTTGATGGGAGGCTATTATGATTATGCATGATTGATGTTACGAATGTCCATGATTATAGATTAATTGCTGTTTGATCTGAATTGAGAAACTGATATTTTGTTTGCTAACATTACGGAATTGATAGCTGGAATTATGGAAAGTTGTTACATTGACACGGATTGCGAGTCGAGACCGAGATTGCGAGTCTTGTTGCGACTCGGAACCTCACACAACAGCATGAGCCGAAACCATGGTTGCGAGTCCCGGTTGCGACTCGTAACCAGACCAGGATGAACCGAGACCATCTATTGCGACTCGTATCCAGCCGTTACGACTCGAGATCCCCGTTGCGACTCGTAACCCCGTTGCGAGTCGAGACCATCGTTGCACATGCACACTATTGGGCCTTCACTGTCACGGGCCCAATGATTTGATTTGTGGGCTGCTTATTAATTGGACTTGTTTATATCTTTGCTTTTTGGACTGCTTATCTGGTTGGGCTAATATTGTCATTGGGCCGGGTTATGGTTGGGCCGGACACTTAGATTGTTTATCTGATTGTTGTTACGTGTACATGTTTACCATGATCCTTGCATGCTTGCAACGTGTTAACTTATGTGATACAATATGCGTGCCATATACGAACCTGACTTATGTGGTAACCCTGTTAGGACGTGGTTGACCACTGTTAGTTCAAGAACTCTCTTTCTCTTTTTGTGTATCTGCCGAGCAACCCAAGGTGAGTTCACACAGCCAAGGCATGGGGTTCCCAGGGTGGGAATGGGATTGAATGAAATATACGTACATACTTAGTTAACGGAACATAATGATATGAGTCCTCAGGGTGAGGGTGGTAAATGATGAGATACAACTAGACTAGTATACTTACTTGAACTGATCTTCGCACACACGCCAGGGGTTGGCTGCGATAATTATGACTGATCTTCGCACACATGCTTCGGGGAAGCTGCGAACTATAGAAACCAAATCTTCGCAAGGAATGCCAGGGTGGCCGCGATACAAATATACATAGTCTAGGATATTTGGGAGTATTAACCCAAATCTTCGCATACATGCCGAAAGGGCCCGCGATGGAAACCATTACTATACATGAACAATGAACGAACTAGTACGATGCATGATTAGATAAACGAACGCAATGCTTGCTATACTACTCTATTACTGAACTTACTTTCTGTGAACTCGCTCAACTAGTTGTTGACTCTCTGCTGCATGCCTTGCAGGACCTTAGGTACATTATGGAGCTTGCACAGGGAGGAGCTGGTCGTTGTGGGCAAAGGATCGTGAATGATATTTCAACACTTATGTTAAATCATACATACTATTGTTTGGGTTACTTAAATGCTTCCGCTGTACTTAACTAAATTACATGTTCAATATGATTGGTGGTTAGGATCCTGGTCATGTCACGCCTCCAAGCGGTGATACTCCGCGTGTGGATTTTGGGGGTGTGACAAGGTATGGGATTCGAAGACCAATGTGTCGGGAGATCCAAATAACCTGTTTTAATTCGTATTGCTTGACTGAAACATTGGGGATTAATGCGACCGTGTCCTGGATATCCTTGACTCATTAAATGCAATGGCCACGACCTAAGCACGGGGTGTAGGCATACACCTGACAGATGCTTTATGCTATTAATTGATTATACCCAATAAGGGATTCCCAATAAGGGAATAGTGGTGTGTCGGTTAATCTTGAACCGGCATAGGACCGGGCCCCGCATGTAGAGCAAGTTATGTAAAACTGATAACATGAGATATAGTTTGTCCCAAGTATAAAAGATAAATCTTGCCTTGTGCAACTTAATCGAGTGTCAAAATAGTTTTGTGCCTTGTGCGCCTAAACCAATTTTCATAAACTCTTTTCAAATGAGTTAGTTGAGTGTATTTACCAGTGAAAACTGACGTATTTTCCAAAGTCTAAGTGACAGGTACAAGTACGTAATAGGCTGGAAGCTGCTCAAGGCGTTAGTAAGGAATCTTGCAAGTTCTAGGCGTCTAAAGTCTGTTGAACATTTATCTTATTTTATTTGATCCGCCTGTGGATCCGTTTCAACTACTTGTGATATTAAATATTACGTTTATGTAAAGTTGAAATGAATCTATTTCTGCTTCCGCTGTGCATTTATATATTGTGTTGTTTGACTATGATGTTATCAACTACGTCACGTTACCCCCACCGGGCCCACCGGTGACACGTGGAAATTCGGGGTGTGACAGGTTGGTATCAGAGCCAACGCTGAGTGAATTAAACATTATCCTAATGTGTTTAATCTCAGTGACACAATTGCACATACTTGAGTCTAGACTTAACATAGGAATACTCCCGATTCTAATCTGGAATTTACTGCTTCCAATTATTTTATATATTGGATACGTCGCCAAGCGAAGGAGCCGTAATAGGAGTTCTCCACACCCGGAGTCCCGAGATGCTGAGCTTCGTACCACGGCTAAAGTGAAATGAGCATCCAAGGAGAAAGCATTCAGAAATAAAATGAAGAAGAAGCTTCTTTTACTGAAGATCGTTTCCTTATTAGTCCTTATAAGGACATATTTATCTTTCAGTCCCTGCGAGGACAACATTATTTCTTTCAAGTCCCGCTTAGGGCAACTTTATACTTTTACTTTTATATAATGGAATGATTACGTTCGGACTTTCATTCTAAATAAGAAATATTAAATAAATGGAAAATATCAATTTTTATTTGATTTGCCATTTAACAAGAATCTTAGTAAGGTAAAACCTAGCTTGAATGTCTTAATAAAAGGCCTGGCCAATATGGTAAAACCTGGTTGAAAAGATTCAAATCTCTGTTAACATATGTAAACATGTTAACACTCCTGGCTAAGCGTGACCGTAAAATCACACAAGCCACTCTTTTATAAATTATCTACAGATTATATCTGTATACAAGTCTGAAAATGACTTGATGCCTACGGGTAATAAATTTGAAAATTTGGATTTATTTAAAATTCCCTGCAAGTAAAATAGCCATCCATTAAGGATGAAGTGCCTACGGGTAATAAATTTGAAAATTTGGAATTTATTTAAAATTCCCTGTAAGCAAAATAATCATCCCTTAAGGATGAAGTGCCACGAGCTATAATACACTGTCCGATTGCGACATCGACAGTTGTGAATCTTTTGAGATTCCCTGTCCTAAGGGGGTGAGCTATGCTCAAAAGCCCTCTAGAAGATAATCTGGTCGTCATGTCATTATTATGACCGCTGAATGACATTTGATTTAAATTAAGTACTAATCCTGTCGTTATGTCATTATTATGACCGCTGAATGACAGTTGATATAAATTAAGTGCTAATCCTGCCGTCATGTCATCATTATGACCACTGAACGACAGTTGATTAAATTAATGACACTGATCATGGCGTCATGTCATTACTGTGACCGCTGAGCGTATCATCAGTACAATGACTATATGTCTTAACATCTTACGAGATGTCAATTGATAGGCCACGGGCCAGAAATTTTAATAAAGACAGTCGTAACCTATGACTCCCTGTCAGAAGAAGGTAATGAACTAGGTTCAAACCTCAAGGCTTTGATTCTCTGAAATCCTAGCTTATGATTTATAAATGTCCTTGTGACTAGGCCTTTGTGCCACCTCAATATCCGTAATGTTTTATAACTAGGATAAATTGTAATGCCTCGATTCTCAGGAATCATGGCTTATAAATTAAACTTGTCTACGTGACTAGGCTTTTATGCCAACGTTATATTTTCAATAAATTTGGGATAATTATAATCCTGAATAAAATAAATATCATTCCTTTCCTGCCTGTAAGTATATTAAAAAGAGTCTCAAAAGGTACAACCTAGCTTGAATGTCGTTAGGAACCTGGCTACGATGGTAAGACCTGCTTAAAGAGACTCAGGTCCTTGTTAAAACACCTGAAAACTTGTTAACACTCCCGACAACAGTGATGCGATAAGATCACGATGGTCACCTCTATATTAGGAACTTCCAAATTCCTTAATTAGCCTATATGATCGATAGGAATCATGGCTAATAAACGTCGAACATGATGTACACATCTAAACATCCACCTGGGATGTATACCTACGGGCAGGGATGCATACATGAAAACGATAGTTTTATTTCATAACTTCTTGTCAAGACAATGAATTATGAAATTTTCCGATCCAAAGGAATCATTGGTTATGTTTTAAAATTTCCCTAGTGACAAGGCATCTATGCCATCGAAAAGTCCTATGGGACAAGCCGTTGTGCTATATAAGATGTCGCTATGACATTGACAGTCGTGACTTATGTCCCCTGTCTAGTAAGTATAAAGGATTTATTCCATTTAAAAACGCCAAAGATGGTTTATTTAAAAATCTAGGCAAGACATGATCAAATAAACTAAATACTATCTATTGGCCTATATGGTTTGTTTGCACCATGGCTATTTAAATTATCAAGTTCGACAATTCCCTATAATTAAGTAAGCTATTACATCATGGTTAGTTGGCCTTCAAAGCTTCACCATGGCTGACTTCTCTGGGACTCACAATCATCTAGTTAGTCAGAATGATGTACATTGACTAGCCTTTGTGGCAAAATAAATTATCTTCCAAAAGATGACGGTTGTAGTCTTTGACTCTCTGTCCAAAGGTGATGAACTATGTTCGAACCTTAAGATCTCTGATCCAATAAGAGTGCAGCTTATATATTAATTCCTTAAGTGCCATATTTTGTATGTCCTTTGTGACAAGGCCTTCGGGCCTATGATTATTAATGTCCCTCATGACAAACCTTCCAACTATCTAAAGATTGTCGTTATGACAAAGACAGTTGTGACATTGTGACCCCCAGTCAAAAGGTAATGGACTCGGTCCAAACCACAAACACAATTGAAGGTCCTTTTTGACCTAGTCTAAATATAATTGACAAACTTTCTAGTAGCATACTATAAGGAAGTTGTAAACCAAACAGCCATTATGGTTTAGTAATACCATGACTTTATAAATCATCCATTACGATGATCTCATAATAACTTGCATCTAAGCATACGTTATTTTTGGTGTTAGTACCAAAGCTCCAGAATGGAGGTTTCCGACGAAGCGCACAGCAGTGCAGCGGCTAAAAACAAGAATGCAAGTATAAATATAAATGTTAATGGCACTACTCTTCAGGCCTTGATTAGCGCAGCAATTAGTGAAGTGGTGGATAAGGTACTTGAGAACAAAAAGGAACCGAGTGTCACTCACCCAAAGATCCATACGGAAACGAATACACCAGCTCGTAAGGAGAGCTCCGTTCACTCTTCAGATGAAAAGAGCGAACCTCAGGAGTTAGTACTCTATGATAAGCCCCGTTCAACTGAGGGCGGGTGCACCTACAAATATTTCGTCTCATGCAAACCCAGAGATTTCAATGGCGAAAAAGGAGCAATTGATGCTATGGAATGGCTTGAGGAAATGGAAACGGTTGTGGACATCAGCGATTGTGCTGATAAGGACGTGGTAAAATTTGTTTCACAATCTTTTAAAGGAGAGGCTCTTGTATGGTGGAAGGCCATGATGCAGTCCACGGGGAAAATTCCCCTATACCTTATGGGATGGTCCAAGTTTGCGGACCTTGTCAAAGAGAACTACTGTCCACAGCACGAAGTGGAAAGGGTGGAGTCAGATTTTCTGAATCTCACAATGAAAAACCTAAATTGTCAGCAATATGTTACCGACTTCAACTCCCTATCTAGACTAGTACCCTATTTAATCACCCCGGAACCAAAACGCGTTGCGCGTTTCATCGGTGGTTTGGCACCAGAAATAAAAAGGGATGTTAAGGCTTCAAGGCCAACCAACTACAGATCAGCTGTAGATCTATCCTTGTCTCTCACTCTAGATGTAGTGAGACAAAAGTCGTCCATGAATGAAACTAATGACAAAAGACAAAGGGAGGAGGATAACTCTCAGAATCCTAAGAAGAGCAAATCCAAGCTCAACAATAACCAACAGGATTCCAACAAAAAGCCTACATGCAAAACCTGTAAAAGAAGACATTGGGGGCAGTGTCGATTAAGCCAAAAGATAAAGCAATGTGGCATCTGTAAAAGAACTGGCCACCAGTCCCACGAATGTAGGGACATGAAGGATGCAAACTGTTTCAGCTGTGGTGAAAAGGGGCACATCAGTACTAATTGCCCTAAGGCTGCCAAGAAAGGAGCAGCTAGGTCTGGAAAGGATAAGAAAGGAACCGCCTAGACTACCGGTTGAATACCTGCGACAGTGCACATCGATAATAGCAATAGGTACGTCCTATACCATTTAGCATTGATAATGACTGCCAAGTATTTTTGCATTGATGCAAGGGATAATAAACCTTTAGCAAACCATAAGCTTAGCAAACTCTGGATTACATTCATAAGGACTTCATATATTAAATATGAAGTATAATTTACCAATGGAATCTTTAATGACCTCTCTCCCATCCTCGGAGATAATCCTTTCATAAGAATCTGGAGTACTCTTCCCCAGAAGGAGTACGACAATATATACTAATTATTTTATTTTATTATTTTTCCTCATTGTTTTCTATCGTCTGCGAATGCCAAACTATGTTTGATAAGAGTACCATATGAGGATTTGCGTATCCTAGTGTGTCCCATAGATTGCTTCCATGCCTGATCAGTATGGAGGTTTAATGCATGGGATCCCCGAAGATATTCCAATGGTCATATTGTACTAAAGTCGACTAGTAGTATTCAAAGGAGATATCCAATATAAAAATGTCCTTATAAGTATCTCTACTTAGGGCATCCTTGTAATGGTAAAGGGAATATGTCATTTATCTGACACCGAAAGCGATAGATAAGCTAAAGTCTGAGAATACGGAAATCTCTGACATCTCTATGTGTCATAATTAGCTTCTTTATAAGAATTACCATGGTTACCTTCTGAGAGGCAAGAGGATGTTAGGACAAACATCCCGCTTAAGGCTGCAGTTATTGTAAGAATCTTATGTCTGTTATTACCAACGAAATAGGAAGAACTAAGAGCCAAATAAATAAGTTTTGGATAAGGTTTTGAAAAGCCAAAATTCGAGGTTCTAAGAACTCCGATTTTTAGCAAATAAGAAAGACGGTTCATCTTGCTTATGCATTGATTACCGCAACCCTATTTAGGCAATAACTAGGAATCCCCAAATTGCTGCCAGGATCATCGATTTATTCGACTGACTTAAAAGATTAGCTACCCCTTAAGGTTAGTTTTAAGCAGTGATTGGAATAACCATCTCACCTTAAGATTAGCTTATCTATAACAGTTGTTATATAAGTATCAAGGCTGCTCCTTTGGGAGACCTTGTATAGATAAGATGTTAAACATCTATTGCTAGACAGAAAATTGGTAAGTCCAATTATCGGGATCCAAAAGTTGCCTTGGAAACAACGAATAAGATCGAGCAAATCCATAACCATCTATAAGTTGCCAGTATTCGGCAGAGAATCAAGGATTCATGGAAATAGCAAACCTTCTAGGTTCTTGCTAAGAAATAAGGTTCAACAAAAGATATCACCCTGGAAAGGTGTGCCAAGCTGTTAATTGTCAGGCTAGTAGGCTCTGAATATATGAAACCATTCGAAGTAAACGAATATATCGAGATCAAATAACTTATGAGCTAAAACCTATTTAAGGAGCTTGGTGGAGCTCGCAATGTATTACACCCTAAGGATTTAAGGATATGTTTCCCCAATGAGTCAAGGAGCATCATCACATAACGGTTGGCAGACGGACGGACAGAGTGAGCGTACCATCCAAACATTGGAAGACATGCTTCGAGCATGTGTGATTAATTTAGGTGGCAGTTGGGATAACCGCCTACCCTTGATAGAATTCTCCTATAAAAATAGCTACCATACTAGTATTAGGGCCGCGCCTTTGGAGGCCTTATACGGTAGAAAGTGTAGATCGCCCATTTGTTGGGCAGAAGTTGGAGATGTCCAATTGTCAGGACCAGATATCGTCTTTGAGACGACGGACAAGATCGTGCAGATTCGCGATCGTTTGAAAGCTGCCAGGGATAGGCAGAAAAGTTATGCGGATCCTAAGCGCAAGGATTTTCACTTCGATGTGGGTGAAAAAGTGTTGCTTAAGGTATCACCTTGGAAAGGTGTAATGCGATTTGGAAAGAAAGGCAAGGTAAACCCGAGATACATAGAACCTTTCGAGATAATCGAACGTGTCGGAGCAGTCACTTATAAGTTAAACTTGCCTGAAGAACTTAGCGCTATACATAATGTGTTCCGCATCTGTAATTTGAAGAAGTGTTTCGCTGACGAATCACTGGTTATACCGCATACAGATATACACATAGATGAGAGCTTGAAGTTCGTGGAAAAACCCTTGTCGATTGAGGATCGACAGGTAAAGAAGCTTCGAAGGAAGCATGTACCTATTTTCTAGGTCAAATGGGATGTCCGTAGAGGTCCCGAATATACGTGGAAAGTGGAATCCACGATGAAGAGAAATATCCTCATTTGTTTCAGTAAAATCTCGGGGACGAGATTTCTTTTAAGGGGGTGAGGATGTAACACCTCGAAAAATTTCGTCCAATAATGTCTTGACACGTGTCATAAGGTTCCGTTATGTGAAAACATACTTTAGAGGGACTAAAAGTGACAAACAGTGAAAACTATGGAACGTAAGGGTCCAAAGTGTCAACAATGGATAAATAGACTCTATGATAACCCTACATAATGTTTATAACCTTAAACGGATGGTTCATGGATCATACGACGAGGAAATTGCACAAAAGTGAAGTATTGCAAACTATAGGGGCCAAAAGTGTCAACATTTTTAATTTATACCTCTGAGTGAACTTTTTGGCAGACCCGAAGCTTTGTAAAGCTAAAATATACTCACTAGAATATGTGGTAAAAATTTCATGAAGTTTCGTCAACGTATGAGAAAGTTATGGCCAAAACCGTACTTGAAGGACTAAAAGCGTCAACGTCGAATTTCAGGGCTTTTCGGTTGAGCGCAAAATGTTCCGAGGACATTTCCATGTTGGTGAAAGTCCTAAGGTTCTTAGAAACCAAGTTTGGGGGTTTACGGGTCGAGAAAAGCAGCCGAAACATCGCGTACAAGACCAGGGACCAAATCTGCCAAAAATGAAAGTTATTTGGCTGATCAGAGGGTCAGGCGACCCGCCTGGACATGCCCAGGCGGGCCGCGTGGGACTGCCAGGTGCAGAAATCGCGAATTTGGGTAATTTGGGTCCGAATCTGAGTGCTAACCAGCTTGCAACACCTCCATTTGCTCCAATTAAATTGCATGCATGCCTACTACTACAGTAACCTCTAAATTCCTCCATATATTAATCAAAGAGCTCATTTCTTGGGCATTTCCTTTGTGATCAAGAGCTCTCAACTCTCAAGAACATTCAAGGCAACTTTCTGGAGCAAATCTGAACGACAAGGCAACATCCTAGTATTAACTAAGCATCAATAGGACCCTTGTAAGCTCTCAATTCAATCTTTAATCCGTTCTTGTTGTGATTATTGTTAAAAGTCAAACTGGTTGTTCATAAGCTTTGACTTTCTGATTAAACAAGTTTCAATCAGTCATTTCTCGAATTGAGACCTGATACATGTTGGTAATTATGTGGGAAACAAACCCTCAAAAGGGTATTTTCTGATTCCCACTTATTGCATGCTAATTGTCGAGTCAAAGGCTTTCTTAAAAAGTCAACAGAAGTGGTTTTTGTGAAAAATAGCTTAAATAGGAATGTAAAGGACATGCAATCTGTTTGATCATCATGAATAGCTTTATAATGAATATAAGAATGTGTTTTACAATGATCAACTCGACAATCTTTAGTATAGATACGAATCGGAACCGAAAGTCTTGTAAAACGACTATTTCGTAGACTATCGATTCGGATTCGTACATGCATGTTTGAGATCTGTATTGGAGAGTATTTTTGGACCATTTCTATTTTTGTAAAACTCTCTGGAATTCTGTTGCTTGAGTCTATACTTAGCCGATTCATTTGCATGTTTCCGATTATGCTTAAAAGTTGACTAGTTTGCCCTTTTTGATATAAAACGTGATTTTTGGAAAAGTGAAAGAGTAGAAATCTTTATTTCTAATATATAAACTTGCTCCGAAAATTTCGGATCAGTTGGTGGTCCAGATTTTGAGTTATGGCCATTAGCGTAAAACTATATTATAAATTTACATAAACGGTCCTTTTCGCGTAGAACCCGTTTCTGGCCACGTTTTGATACGAAACTCTTTACCAACAGAAGTAATATAATATTCTGGGAATTTTGATGATTTTTAATTAATTTTTGGCTGAACGGATCCTAGATCGCCTAGTCATTTCGGCTTATGTCGGTTTTGACCGTTTTAGCCATAAAATGAGTTTTTCACATCCTTTTGACCCGAAACCTTTTTCTACTGATTTTATATGATGAATAAATTATTTTAAGTATTCTGGAAATATAAAAATCCCAGATTTAATTTGAAAACCCGAAAACGCCCTTAGATCGCATATTTAGCGTTTTAAGCGCATAGTAAGCGTTATACTTGTTTTAAACATGTAAGACTTATACCTACTGATGTAATTAGCCTATTTTCATATAATAACAGTAAGTATAAGTATATGATCTCAGATTTCCAGTTTTTGGCAGTTTTAGCCCTTGTGAAATTACTAAAATACCCCTACGGTGCATAGTTTGGTTTTAAATGATAAATTTGGTATATGGGTCATACCCTACTGATATAATATGTTATATTAAGTATATTTACTGTATGAACCAGACCCGAAACTCAGATTTCTAATTTTACTCTTTTATTATCTTTTAAAGACCAAAATGCCCTTCTAAGGCATAAATTGAGTTTAAAATTATTCCGGGCAATATAGAACATAACTTACTGATATTATATCATATTTAAAGCTTATTATATCAGGGAACTTGCATTTGAATCATTTGTCTACCCGTATCGCCCTTTTCGCGTTCGGTTCGGTTTACGTAACTAGTTTGTGTAAATTGACCGAAACGGGTCAAACGTTATCATTTTTGTCTCAAAATCCAGAATGTATTTTGTATACCCATATTATACAAGTATTCAAACTTGTCGGGTCTAAATCACGTTCTATCCGGTCTTCGCTTAATCGTGCGCTTGAACCGTATATTTCCTTAAAACTAACCGGTCTAAGCTTATGCTTAATTAAAGACCCGTTAGTATTCTAATTGGTTATTTATACCATCGTTCCAGACTAGAGTCTTCCGGTAAATTGTACCTACGCTTACTTAAGTGAATACGGCTGAGTTATTATAATTCTTGCTATTTAAGACAGGAGCTAGCTCAGGTAAATACTCTTAACTTAATTTCCCTATTACGGGCTTGGGATACGGTAATATAAATACCGCATGGTCAGGTATGGGATTCGAAGACCAATGTGTCGGGAGATCCAAATAACCTGTTTTAATTCGTATTGCTTGACTGAAACATTGGGGATTAATGCGACCGTGTCCTGGATATCCTTGACTCATTAAATGCAATGGCCACGACCTAAGCACGGGGTGTAGGCATACACCTGACAGATGCTTTATGCTATTAATTGATTATACCCAATAAGGGATTCCCAATAAGGGAATAGTGGTGTGTCGGTTAATCTTGAACCGGCATAGGACCGGGCCCCGCATGTAGAGCAAGTTATGTAAAACTGATAACATGAGATATAGTTTGTCCCAAGTATAAAAGATAAATCTTGCCTTGTGCAACTTAATCGAGTGTCAAAATAGTTTTGTGCCTTGTGCGCCTAAACCAATTTTCATAAACTCTTTTCAAATGAGTCAGTTGAGTGTATTTACCAGTGAAAACTGACGTATTTTCCAAAGTCTAAGTGACAGGTACAAGTACGTAATAGGCTGGAAGCTGCTCAAGGCGTTAGTAAGGAATCTTGCAAGTTCTAGGCGTCTAAAGTCTGTTGAACATTTATCTTATTTTATTTGATCCGCCTGTGGATCCGTTTCAACTACTTGTGATATTAAATATTACGTTTATGTAAAGTTGAAATGAATCTATTTCTGCTTCCGCTGTGCATTTATATATTGTGTTGTTTGACTATGATGTTATCAACTACGTCACGTTACCCCCACCGGGCCCACCGGTGACACGTGGAAATTCGGGGTGTGACAATAATCAAGAATCAGATAACCAATTTCCAAGTTTGTAACAAAACTCAATGAAAAAAATTATAATCATATATCCGTCACAATATCGATAACAATAGGAAATCTCAGATGCAACTTTATGAGGTTTAAACATAAATCAAGCATACCCACTTCAGACCTTTTTCCCACAATACAAATAGATTGACACAAAAACAAACGTATTCGTTAAATGAGTAAAATTCCCTAAATTTATTTTAACTTTTACCTTAATAAAACGCAGAGGATGGAGTGGTCTCAACATATACAATTCCTTTATCAAGATCAAGTCCTCGAATTTAGTATCGCCTACAAAGTACAAACATTCACAAAATCTTTTATTTTATTCCAAAAATTGCAACAATCGTCCAATTAATATAATTCAATACATAAATTGCTTTTTTATTCCGCATAAACATATTCTAACAGTAAATTAACAAATCTCCAGTATCCAATTCCCCAATCAGTATCTAACATCAGGATCTAGCGACTCAAATCACCAATCTCAATACACATATCATCAAAACACGCAATACATAACAACCGCTACTATTTCAATTCACACTATAAAAAAAATGTACCTGAGATATCGCGACACAAGGTTGATAAATCCAGATTTCTCGTTCTCACTACACCACATTCAACATCAACAACAAAACTAAGTTCAGATCCACAAATCTGACAGCATTAACACTAATCAACACAAAAAAAGAACCGTAAAAATAAATCAAAGTTATTATAATCTGTAATTTCACCGTGGCTTGACATTCAGCTGGTAGTAGATTAGAAAAACGTCTGATCTGACCACCACTATTGCTACATATTAAAATAGAAAGGTGCAATAACTACTCTTAAAATAAAAGCCTAATGAACTCTGGTTTACTTGATTAATAACACTAATAGAGCCAATCTCAAATTCTAAACCACGATTTGGTGTGTAACCCTAAACTTGGTAGTATCAAAATTAACCCTAATTTTGTAACAAATTTTACCTCAATGGAAGGGGAATATGGTGACTTCTGGCACAATTTACCTGCTCGATCTCTCTTTAAGTTTGCCCTAACTCTCGGCTCTGCTCATCAAAGCAACACAGTTACAAACCAAATCATGTTACAAAGAATAGAAGATTTCAACTCAGAATACAGATAATCGAAAACAAACCTGTTTCTTGATTACAATCAGATGCACATCTTCATTCAGTATCAGCAGTTGTGATGAGCAGAGCCTCCATTTGAACTTGAACTGAAAAAAAAAGAACAGAAATAGGTCAATTGATCGAGCATAGGGCAAAGAAAAGGTATAATCGAGTAAGAGAGGAAGAATTGAGGTATAGAAACCCTAGATCCCACCTGTATCTGAACTGCAGCAACAGTAGAAATGAAATTGTTGACCGTAAAAACCCTAGATCCCACCTGTATATGAAGATCAAATATAAAGTATTGACGCAATTGATCTTCAAGAATGAAGGAAGCACGAAGTGGATTGAGATGAAGAGAAATTGTTGAAGATCAAATATGATATGAGGAAGCGCAGTAGTAGTAGAGATATCTAGGAGGAGTACAGGAGAAGATTTGAGAAGATCGGAGGTTTTTTAATAGAGAGAACAAAGGGGATGGCACTAGAGAGAGGGGAAAACAAATTGCCGCCCATGTACCAATTGTCTGCTCAAAGAGACATGCCACATCATCAATAAATGATTGCTTAAGAAAAGGACATGTGGCATTAAGTGTATTTTTTTTAGTATAATAGGTAGATACATATCTTCTGGTATAAGTTTTGTGAGTTTCATTGTAATTCATATAGTTATTTTATTCCTCGGTTAACATACGATGTTTTTCATGTACTTTTCTTCAAAGATTGTTGTATATCATCATCAAGTAACCTATGTTAATTCTTTTTATTAATTTCAGAGATGGAACAGGCTGCTATCACACTTCTTAATAGTGTTGATCTTAATGTTGATGATTACACTATCAAAATCCGCATAGTCCGGCTATGGACAAGACCTACCTTCAACAACCCTAGGAAGATTTATTGCTACGACATGATATTTGTTAGGATTGGAGGCTCTCATGATTGTGTTTGTTTGCATAAATTGATCATTCAGAGAATATTAAACAGTGAAAAATGCAGCGGAAATGGATACAAACTTTGTAAAACACAATCCAAAGAAGAGAATAGTATGATAAACAATTGCTTCTCATTAAGTCAAAAGATTGAATTACAAAGTAAATGATTGCAAACATGCTTACAATGCTATGCTCCCCCTCAGCCTGATACCCCAAGGTTGGTTGCACAAGATGAAAGGATTGGACTGAAGAAGAAGAATCCACTCAGTCAATCAATGTAACAGTACAGGGTACTGCTCCATTTATAGGCAAACCAAACCACTGAAGCATCTCAGCTGACGTCACCATGATAGTGACATCTAACAACCTAACAACCTACAAAAACTGTTCTATACAAACTACTGATATGCAACAACTGATTATCAGTACAATACAAAACAAGAGATAACAACTGCTTCACGTTCCACTGTTGTAGCCTGAGCACTGATGTTGAACTTTAGTGCTTTCTTCAAAGGTGATCAGTCTTTGAGTGGGCAGTGCTTGTGTCTTCAGCAGTACTTAGGAAACAGCAGTATATAGAGCAACAGTGTTTGTCTTCAGCAGTCTTTAGAGTTTCATCAGTGTTTGGTTCATCAGTTGTTGTAGTGAGCAGTACTTAAGATCCATCAGCTGTTAGATTACCACTATCAAGAGGAAAGCAAAGTGTAAACTGCTGCTTATTGTAGTCCTCTGATGTGATCCGGTTTTGGCTTTACATTATCTGTTCCTCTGGTAGGGTTCAATCCCAACAATCTCCCCCTGGAACAGATAATGCCAAAACCCTTCATTATTCAGGACCTTTATTTCTCATCAAGAGTTCCTTAGCTTGTCTTTTAAATTCAGCTTCAAATTCCTTGGCACTCTGGTCATCTTCATCCCTACACAGTGTAAGTTCAAGGAGATCCCGCAAATCTTCAACACTCAGGCCAAGTGCTTCTTTCCTTGATATGTACTTCACTTCACCATTGGTTCTGACAAGAGTCAATACGTGAGTCTTTTGATCAGACATCCACTTTAGTATTTTTAAACCAAATGGGTTTCTTGGGAGAGATTTATTCTTTGATGAGTTAGGAGATGATGGCCTTGTGAACACTTGCAAACTTTCAGACATTCTTTTGAAGGCTTCTTCAATGACTTTGTTTGCTGCAGCTATGTCTTCTGCAGTTTCTTTCTCAATTTGCTCTTGCCTTTCAATTTCTGACTTGTCTGTTGCAGTGTTTGGTGATGCAGGTTTGTTTAATACCTTCTTAACAAGGTTTTGAAGCTTTGTTGAGCTGTCTTCTTTTAGACCCATTTTCATGATGGTGTCCTTGAAGTACTCTGCTTCCTTTTCTTTGACCTCTTCTTCAGTCAGCTGTTTACCTTCTTCTTGGTTTGACACAAAAATTGGTTTGTCTGCTGATTTGAACAATGTTCTGAGGTTTTCAATCTGTTGTTCAAGCTTCATCATTTGTTCACATTTCTTTGAAGCACTTGAAACAGTTATCTTTCTTTTCTTCAGCCTTTCATAGGCTTCATCAGTCTGCTGCCTGGACCATTTTGATATGGCTTCAGCAGTATCCATTTTTGCATCCACTAGCTCCTTTTTCTTTCCTTTATACTCTGCAGTTAGGTCAGCAATGAGCTTTTTGTATTTACTCCAGTTCGGATCATTCTTCTTCTTTATAGGATCATTCTTGATTTTCTCAATCCTTTCTGCCTCATGCTTTAGAGCAACTAATGGCCATTCTTTGAACTGTTGTTCTTCAGCAGGATAGAATTTCTCTTTCATGATGTACGCTAGATATTGTTTTCTTAACCTTTTCTTTTGATCAGCCTTTTCTTTGTTTAGCTCTTGTGCAAATTCTTCTATCTGCTTTACTTTTGTGAAGTAGAACTCCAGTCTTTTAGCAATGCCTTCGTCACTTAGACCTTCACTTTCACTATCAACCTTAGCTTTTACTTTAGCTTGCCTTGCCTTGATCTTGAGGTAATCATCCATATCTTCTGGTGCCATGTAGCCTATGAGTGAGGAGAATCTTCTTTTTGAAGGATCTTCTTCTGTATAGAATTACCTCATCTCATTTTTGATAGCTTCAAGTTCCAGTGGATATTGTGCAGCATTAGGATCGTGTATTCCCTCATTGGCAGGGATTGGCTTTCTTTTTCTACTGAAGAGCTTTAGTTGTGATGTAGGAAAGGTGAGAGCAGTGGTGGATGGTTGACTAATAGCTGTTGAAACAACTGGTGCTTCAATCGCTGTTGTCATTACAACTACTGATGTATCAGCAGATGTCTTCTGCTTTTGAGCAGGGGTTATGATGGCAGTTGTTTGAGTGGTGATTAGTGGTTGACTAACAGTAGTTGAAACAACTGGTGTTTCAACCACTGTTGCCATTACAACAGATGTTGTAACATCTGTTGTCTTCTTCTTTTTGGCAGGGGGTGATAATGGTTTGGCTGTTTGTGATGGTGATGGTGGTTTTTGTGCTGTAGACACAGATGGTGGTGGAACAGTAGTTGTGGTGGTGTGTGGTGATGTGGTGTGTGTTGATACTGCAGTTTTGGTTTGGCTACTTTCTGGCTCAACATATATACCATCATGAATTCCCTTTTTCTTCCACTTGATCTTCTCCCCCTTTTTGGCACTATCTGAGAAGGGTTTGTTCATGAAGAGAACAGTGGAGGGAACCTTTCCAGAGGCACTTTGAATGTGAGCTTTTATAGCTTTTATATCCGCCTGAGTATCCTTGAATCTTGATTCCACCATATTGGTCAGCTTTTGAACATGTATGGCATGCTGCTGATCTGCCATCTGCTTTTGTCTTTCCAGCAGTGGTTGAAAAAGATTCCATAACTCATTTGCAGCAGGTGCTTGTTGAGCAGGTGCTTGAGCAGGAGGAGCAGTGGATTGGGCTTTTTGAGCTTTTAATAGCTGCTGCACCATATCTTTTATTTCAGCAACTGAGGTTTCAAGGTTTTCGACCCTGCCCGTCAATTCCTGATATCTTGAATCATCACCTGAGTTAACAGGATCATCTGAATCCCCACCAGCAGTGGTGTCACACCCCCAAAATACCACATGCGGAAACCCCCGCGAGGCGTGTGACGTACCAGGATCCAAGCCACCAATCACATTGAACTTATAAATGTATTTAAATAAACTTTCATTCATTAACATAAGGTGTTACAAATATTATATGTCATTCATCGTATACAGCGGAAGCATAATTCATTTGTTAAATATTTCGTAACCCATGTGTACATAAACCATTAAGCTTGTATGGGAATTCTTTGTTTCTCGACCCATGACCACTCCAGCCTTCCAGACAGCAAGTTCCACAAGATATAACCCTATAAACCTGCAAGCATGCAGACAAGTGTGTCAGACGACGCTGGTGAGTTCAAAGTTTTGTTAACGCGTTTAGTTACCAGATGTGTGTCTGAAACAGTTCAACGTTTTGTTTTGATGTTGTTATTACTCGATTACCGTATATGGCGACTAGATGTGAATGCCCAACCCCAATGCCTCCATTTAGGCATTGGTCATGAGGTCAAGGTATCAAACAACCTTGAATAGATGTAAGGGGTCTTATATGTACACGATGAGAATGCCCAACCCCAATGCCTCTAACTAGGCATTGGTCATGAAGTCCAGGTAATTAGTTCACGCCCGTCCTTTCGGCCCGGTGTGAGGGTGCCAATCCTAATAGCGCTATCAACTAAATACCTCGTTGCTTCTTTAGCAACACGGTAGATGTATGGGGTCTTACATGATTTATACTGTGTTCAATAACCAACATCCCAAATAAACAGTTTACCCAGTATTCCCTTTAGAAACGTTTACCAGATGTCCCAAACCACCGGGACGCATGCTTAGAAAAGTGCAGTGAACTCACCTTGGTTTGCTCGGTAAGATAATTATGTTTATCCTAAACTTGGCCAACCGCGTCCTATAACGGTTACCACTTGTTAGGTCCGTATACAAGTAGTTCACGTATTGTACACATGTATCAAGTAATCACGTATAACACGTACTTCACAGTAGCGTATAAATAATGAGTAGTTCACACATAACACCTATTTCCAAATGATATAAGTTATAGGGACATGAGTTCTTATATATAACAGCTCAATACAACTTAATACACGATGGGGCCGGTTTTTAATGCGTGCTCAGATGTTGTGCGGTTATAACAGTGTGTGCGATTGAAAATAATAGAGAATCAAAAGCATGATACTACTAGTGTACGTCTAAAACAAAAGAACACAATGGGGCCCTTCATTAATGGTTGGTCGGAGTGTGTGACTCCATATATTCACAATCAACAAAAAAAGTCAAATTCCATTAAATCTCAGAATTTCAAATCATGCGACAAAAGGTGAGTTGTACCCTATGCTAGTTTATTTGTACATCCCCTAAAAACCGAGCATCATTCTCAAAACATGAAGGCAAACATGTATACTATCATTAAAACAAACAAACAGCACCACCATTCTTCATCAAATAGTAAACATCATAAAAATTCCTTATATCATTTTATCTTTTCAAATCACCACAAACACGAAGAGTCACCTAGTAAATTACCAGTCATACTAAGACCACCTATCATATTGACATATTCAGATTTATAGTCGTACACTAACTGAGGTTCAAAAATGCACATAACAATCAGCATTATTTAAAAATCTTGCAACCCTATTTCTTTCAACAGTTTTAATAAATTATTTGAACTCTATGCATTCATAACTTAAACAAATAGCCAACATTTATAAAAGATCCAAAAACAACTTTGCCTCCATGGTTACACATGATCACAGTCATACACACATATATAGATCACTCATATACATTCAACTTTTAAAGCTTCTGATACTCTATAACTATCCACGATCACCCGAGCACGTTATACATAACATCACATACGCAATCTCGTAAATCCTCATGTCTACACTAAACGTATCGGTTCATGTATGCGTTCATGTTATTAGACCGAAACCGTAGTCGAACCGGAACTAGTATTCATGCATTCATCCTCTCCGACCAACTTTCATGTGTAACCATAGTCCTATCATCTACGCATATATGTATATTCATGATATCATCATACACATACATGTATCAACAGTTTAGAATCACATCAAAACACAAGTCCATAAATCGAAGTCACCCTGATGGCAAACTGTACAAAAAGAACAACTTACCACTGCCATTTCGAACTCGACTCCGTCGCCCGTCACCACGATGATGTCACTTCGCCGGGGCTGCCCAAGACAACCGCCGCCACCATTGCTTCAACTGCCACCACTGTTTCCCCGTGCCCGAGACCCGGAACGTCAAACTACTGAGAACCTGACACTCAAATTGGAGCTTGAACCGCTCTGAATGGAACCGCCGCTGTGTACCGTCGCGGGCTGCCGGCACCTCGTCATCATCATCAACCAAAAACAAAAACTGTTGGAGCTGGTCCGACTAAAAGAAATCGAGAGAGATAGTGGGCTTGTGGTGTGCGGCCGGAGGAACAACCGGAACCGGTCGGAGCCATTGCCGGAGTCTGGTCGCCGGACTTGTACGAGAGGTATAGGGAGTTGAGTGGGTGTGCAGCTGTGGTGTAATTTAGGGTTTTAAAGGTTTTTAAAAGTGGGGGCGGGGATTAGTAAGGTTATATAGGATAGGGTTTTAGGTGGGGTTTAGGTAGGTTAGGTTGGGCCTGGCCAGGTGCGTGATCTAATATATTTTCGGGTTCATTTAACGCAAATTAATTAAATAAATAAACAAGTAAATCTCTCGTCACGTTTTATGATTATTTCGATAGTACTAATAACGACAATAATAATAATCGAATACGAAGATTACTAAAATACCCTTCTCTTGGTGACGAGAGTTCGGGTTGTTACATTCTCCCCATGTTACAAGAATTTCGTCCGCGAAATGTAAGCTAAGTCATATGATACGCTATATACATAGATCTGTTAATGACAATAATGTTATACGTAGATACACGTAGTTTCACAAAACGAAACATTTAAGTCACATAGCACATAAAGCCACATATCACGCAACATTCACGGAATTAACATAACATGAAAAATTTACATAGTTTATAAAAATTTCACATGGCAGGGAATATCACATAAGCTGTATCTTATTTGCTCAAGAATCCTATGTCGGGAGTGTATGTGAGTTTTGAGACACTTGGTTTACCCTAGCTTAAGCATAATACCTAAGTGAATATATCAGTTAACAAAGTTAACAGGGTTTGTGTTCACCCTGTGAAGGTCGGGTGTTACAAGTGGTTTTACCAATGAATGACTTAGGAACAGAGTCCCAAAAATCAGCCATTGATGCCCCTTGTTCTTGGTACTGGGGACTTCTTTCTTCAGCACTTGATAACCTTTTGATGTTACCAGTAGTTAAAACAATCTCACTGGTGGTTCTCAGTGGTGCTATTGAAGAAATTGCCTTCAAGGGAGTCTTATGAATGTAACCACTGTCCAAATGTAAACCAGTGGGTTCAACATTTGTAGTGGCTGCTCCACTTGAACTACTGAAAGGAATTACTTGTAATTCCTGCAGTGTAACCTCCTCAGTTGTTGCTGGGATAACAGAAGTGTCAACATCAGACCCAGTCACCTGTTGAAGTATACTCTCAGTGATAGGTGGTTGAGAGGAACTGGTTTGTGTCTGAGTAACATCAGCTGTATGCAACAAAGGTATGGTGGATGGTGGTATTATGTGGGGTGAGGGTAAAGGGGTTGAAAGAGACATGTCCTTGGGATCAGGACTGTGGAAGATGGATCCGAGTTGGTCGAGAGCTTCATATTATGGGGTCCCTGTGCTTACAACCTAATCCTTTTGTGAGGATGCAAGAGGAGTTTGAGGCTGGGGTTGAGATCTTTCTTCCATCTGTTGTGAGGAAGTAGCAGCAGTAGTTATTGGTGACTTTTGTGTTGTCACTAGCATTGACTCTGGGATCTCATCTTCCATAGTTGCCTTTGGTTTGGATTTGGTGGGCTTTCTGGATGTTTTTCTTTTTGTCTTTTTAGTGGTGGCAGGTGTGGGTTTCAAAACAGTGGGTGTGCTGCTTTGATCACCTGGAGAAGTGGGCTCAGCAGCAGATACCTGAGGAGCAGTTTCATCTGCTAAATTCTGCCCAGGCACCTCTGCTTTTGTTTTTATTGGTGCCAACATTCTAGAGAATGTTTCAGGTGTTAAGCAGTTTATTTTAAAGAGGCACCTTGTTTGGTAAAATCTGCTTCTTTCTCTACAAATTTATGTTCAAAATAGTAGCTTAAAAATCTTGGAAAGAGCAGAAATGCCTTATTATCAACGTTTTTTACCAAATCATCAAATATTTCCTGGGAGTAATTAAAGTTTTTATTATTTAAAATTGCATACCCCAGGCATTGAATTTTTGTTGATATTTCATTAAAAGACGTTGTTTTATTAGAAACACACATTAACAGTGTGTGAAATAAAAATCTGGGTGCAGAAGGAAAATAACCTTTTTGTAAGGTATCCCTTTTTGGTTGCTCTGGATAGCCCTTGTTTATGAAATCCTTTTTCAACTCGTCTTTAGAAAATGAGGTTTTTCCTTTCAAATCATCGAGTTTAAAGATTTCAGAAATGGATTGTGGTGTTATTTGAACCTTCTTACCCTGTATCGAGGAATTGATGGCTGTGATGATGTCTCCTTGTTTTTCAAGGGTGGCATTTTTCCAGAACTCTCTCTGGGTTTGAAGATAAATGGGAGCGTCTGCTGTTATCAAAGTTTTGTACTTTGATGCAGATAAGGTGTCAATGATGGAGTCGAAGGTGTTGTCAGTTGTGGGTTTTGTGAGTATACCCACATAATTGTGAGGAGATTTGTAGCGAATCTCTGTGGTTTCAGCGGCCATTTGAGTGGCGTCTGATGGGGTGGAGGAAGAAGATGGTTTTGATTTTGACTTCGATTTTGGTTTCGTCATTTTTTATGAAGAAGATCGAAGAAAGTTTTTGGAGTTATGAGAGGGAAACTGCTTTGTGAAGAGAATGTTTGGAATTCAATTCGACAGTGAAACCCTTTTTGGATTTACTCAAGGTTTTATTCAGGGAAAAAGTGAATGCTGATGTGGCAGCGGTTATAATGATCTGACGGCTAAAAGCTGACCACGTGCCAACCCCTGATGAAATGGTAAATAATGGAGGACAGTTGTTTTGACAACCACTGGTGGATCAATCATCAGTAGTTACAACGGTAATGAAATGAAGCAGTGGGTGTATAAGTGGATAGAACAATGATTTTAAACATCAGTGTTTTTGAAAGAGCAGGGGTTGACTATTAGCAGTGGACATTCTTTAGAGAACAGATGTTGAGGCACAACAGCATTTAAGGAACAGCAGTGGTTGAAAACAATAATGAGGATCATTTGTGTAACAACTGTTTGTGCAGCAGTGTTTTGACTTTTGACAAATAATTTTAGCATCTGCTTGTCCAGATGTAGGAATTGATTTTGTCTTGTGAAAGCACAATATCTTATCTAGCATCTGTTGAACACCAGAATTGCTATTCTTAACAAAATACATTTTAGATGTATATTATCAAGATTAAATTGCCAGCAGTTATCTACAGAAATTTTTGTTCAAGGTTTTGCCAAATGTCCATTATTCCAGACAGTGGTTTAGCATCCCAGATGATGAAAACTTTTCTACTAAAACAACTCATTTTGTGTCTAATTACTTGAACTAGAACATGAGTATCTCGGTAGTTCAAAATCAATTTGCAATCAATTTTTGATCTGTGACAACCAAACTTGAGCTTAACATGACCTTGATATGTGTGCCATTTCCTTTTGATCAGATTTAAGGATAGTAATTACACACAAAAATAAGGAAATTGCATCCTGACCAGAGATGAACTTTTACTAACAAAAATGACTAAAAGTACAAAATATATTTTACAAGAAGTAATATATATATATATATATCTGGTTTTATTTGAGAAAAACACCTTAAAAAAAATTAAAGGAGTTTTAAAAATTATCAAAAGGATCTGACACCTTTCCAATAAGTTCATGATCATATCATTCTCAAGTTATTTTGACCATTGTTTGGGGTCATTTTCTTGTCAATCGATTGTAAATTCTTCTTTTAAGGTCAATCACTGGGAATGTCATTGTTACCTGAACAATTCCTGTATTGATGAATGCACACAGTTGCATGATTCCATTGTTTAACCCAACTTTAACCTCAAGAGTGTTTTATACTTATGCTCTTTTCTTTTGATTTCAAAAGTTTTGAGATAACCACACTTTGAGATTTGTTCATTTTCTTTTTCCCTTTTTACCCTTTTTATACACATGTTCAGAAATACTCACTGGGAGATTTTATTTTGAACAAGCTTAGTCCAGAATCACTTTGAAGTAATTTTTGAGAGATCTGGCCACATTTGTGCATGTTTTATTACCAGATCTCACATTACATATGATTAGGACTGTTTTGACACCTTATTTTCTTAATGTGTTTTGACAAAGTTGATTTGGTCCTTTTGAGGATTCTCAACCTGCCTTTGAGCACATAAGAATTTTGACTAAAGCTTTATTTCCCTCTTTCTATGTCAGCAGAACACTAGTGTTTAGATGAACATAGGTTTTGCTGATCTGAGGTGCATACTTTAGTGTAAAATATGAAAACATCACAAATTTCATAACAACAGTTGAAATCAATTTTGAATGAAGATGAACACACCATAGTTTTCAGATAAGTTTCCAGATCTGGAAACTATGAGTGATTTGTGCATGACATCACCAGTTGTATGAGATTTGTGAATCTTATGACATCTTGGTTGTTTTACAGAGCTTTTGAGTCATCATTTTGAACATGATTTCTCGTTACTCTGTTTTTCAACTGAAATACGACCAACCTTAGTATCAATGAATTGTGAGCTGAACTGTTATGTCAAATTAATTGTTAGATCGAATTTGACTGTCCAAGCTCTGATACCAATTGTTAGGATCGGAGGCTCTCATGATTGTGTTTGTTTGCATAAATTAATCATTCAGAGAATATTAAACAGTGAAAAGTGCAGCGGAAATGGATACAAACTTTGTAAAACACAATCCAAAGAAGAGAATAGTATGATAAACAATTGCTTCTCATTAAGTCAAAAGATTGAATTACAAAGCAAATGATTGCAAACATGCTTACAATACTATGCTCCCCCTCAGCCTGATACCCCAAGGTTGGTTGCACAAGATGAAAGGATTGGACTGAAGAAGAAGAATCCACTCAGTCAATCAATGTAACAGTACAGGGTACTGCTCCATTTATAGGCAAACCAAACCACTGAAGCATCTCAGCTGACGTCACCATGATAGTGACATCTAACAACCTAACAACCTACAAAAACTGTTCTATACAAACTACTGATATGCAACAACTGATTATCAGTACAATACAAAACAAGAGATAACAACTACTTCACGTTCCACTGTTGTAGCCTGAGCACTGATGTTGAACTTCAGTGCTTTCTTCAAAGGTGATCAGTCTTTGAGTGGGCAGTGCTTGTGTCTTCAGCAGTACTTAGGAAACAGCAGTAGATAGAGCAACAGTGTTTGTCTTCAGCAGTCTTTAGAGTTTCATCAGTGTTTGGTTCATCAGTTGTTGTAGTGAGCAGTACTTAAGATCCATCAGCTGTTAGATTACCACTGTCAAGGGGAAAGCAAAGTGTAAACTGCTGCTTATTGTAGTCCTCTGATGTGATCCGGTTTTGGCTTTACATTATCTGTTCCTCTGGTAGGGTTCAATCCCAACAATATTCATGGACCAGGAGGTTTTTTTAGGCCAATGCATACGTTTTTTTTAATATAAAATTAATGTGTTTCTGTTTATAATTAATTATAAAATGTTTTTTTTCAGGGCATCAAAATGCAGGCATTTGTTTTACAAAAAAACACTACTGGTTATGAGCATTTGCTGAAAGATAATCAATGTTTAACTATTCGTAACTCTTCGATGGGTGAAAATCGTCAAAAAGTTAAATATGTTCATAGTTCGTTCAAGATCAATCTAAATGACAACACTACTGTCCAAGAATGCAACGACCCTGTTGGTGCTGAATGGGGATTTGACTTTTCTCCATTTGATTCTGTTGTGGATGACCCTCATGATGATAGCAAGTCTTTCAAAAGCCCGATTGGTACTTTATTTTTAAATTTTTTCTTCAATTTTATCAATTTAATATTATATATTTTATGTAATATTAATTTCATTATTCTGTATTCTTTATATGTTATTGGTTTTGTGGTTAAGTATCTTTCGTCAGAGGATAAAAGTGATCATAATAATGGCAGAGACGAGAAGAAGACTACCTTTATTTTGGAAGATTTGCAGTAAATTCTTATATATATATATATATATATATATATATATATATATATATATATATATATATATATATATATATACCTTCTTTTACTTATATATTTCTCCCATTTTATATATTTTTGACAACTACCAACTTACGTATTTAAATTTTATTTTGTAGACACCATCAGATTTACGTGACGTTATGGGGTTGTTATGCTGATCAGATTTTAGATTTTGAGAAAAACAATAAGGATGAAAAGAATGTTGTGGTCGTTGTTCAGTTTGGGAAGTACAGATTTGGGGAGGTATATTCTCTACCGACACTCTCACTTTTCATTCAACTACATATTGCTTTTTATACAAGTTGTCGTTTTATTTACATGTTGCTATAATTAAACAGGTAATTTGTTTGTCTCCAATTTGTATAATGTAACTTGAGTCTTCATAAACTCTGAGGTAAAAGAGATTTTGGATTTCAAGAAAAGGTTTGTAATCTTATTACCTTCTTTTATAATATCTTTTGAATATGTATTACTTTTGTAACATTCATTATTTTTCATGTACAGTTTCCTTGCTCAGCTTACTGTTTCAACGTCTTCCGGTTATTCTGGATTGAGTTCTTCTGCTATCAAGTCAACGACTGGGGAATAACTATCTGATGGTTCCTTTAGTACAATTGGAGCATTAAGCGAAATATCCGAAGTATGGTTACAATAATTTATTGTTTTATTTTTTATACGTATTATTTTTATCTTTAAGAATGTTCTAAATTATCATATATGTATACAGCAAAAGTTTGTTATTATCCTCGGAACAATTAAGAGCTTTGCTTTAGAAGAGTCATGGTTTTACAATGCATGTAAGAGTTGCAACAGAAAGGTTATGTACAACACAATTTGCAAGGAAAAGCAAGATAGAAGTGAAGGCTATGATGAAGTAACTGTCTTGGAATGTCAAACTGATCGTTGCAATAAAAGGACCGTTTTGTCTGTTCCGAGGTTAATTTACTTGATTCATTTATTGTCCTAAACAACTTACATGGTTATTAACAAAATCTTATTTAATATTTTGACAGGATAAAAGTTCAAATTCGTGTTCAGGATTGTACCGGGATTGTCACTTTGACGTTGTTTGAACGTGAAGTTCTTAAACACTTAAAGGTTAACGCAAACCCGCTTTTGGATAAAAACATTGAGGTAAGTTATATCGTGTGAATAACATTTCGTTACTTCGTTTATACATTTTAATGTTTATATTTTAAACTGCTATGTTTATAAATTATCTATCGAAGTTATGAAATATGACAATGTTAATGTTTATCCAACAGTTGGCCAGCGATGGTAACTTTCCCAAGGAGCTGAAGGCATTGTTAAATCGGCGGTTTGCGTTTAAGATAACCATAGCTTCTTTTAACATAAAAAACAAATCAGACGGTTACTCGGTCTCGAAGTTGACTGAGAATCCTGTAATCATCTCCGAGCTTGATAGGCATTTTGATGACTTCCAGGTTCGACATACCTTCAATACGTTAGTTGTACTTTTTTGTTATAAAAACTTATACCATGTTACAATGTTTATTGAAATATATGAGATAAATACAGCCTGCTGATGATGAACATTTAGATGCTGTTCTGTCTGATTCAAATGCAAATGTTAACTTTGATGTTAAGGTATGACTTATAAATTAATTAATTCACTAATGGTTCAATATTTTGTCATTCACCTTATTTTATCATTTTTTTTTTAACTTTTTAGTTTTTGTTTACAGGATTCTGTATCCTGTACTGGTGATGAAGACACTCCGGTGTCTAATGTGATCAAAAGCATCTTTAGCACACCCTCTGGAGCTTAGATGAACTGTTCTGCGGAGATGGTTGAGAATCAACTTAAGCGTAATTTGGATGCCGTCTATGATGTCGATTTTTCTTCTTCGCAGTCGTCAACTAAACCCCGTAAGAGTGTCGGTGATAAAGATGAAGATTTGAATGTGAATGTTGGGCTTTTGAAGCCAAAGATTGAAAAGTAGTGTACCGAATCTAATAGTCATTTTCGTATTTTGGAAAACTTTTCCATGTTTATTTCTTTTTAATCTTATTCAGAACATTTTATAGGCAGACTTTATGTTGGTTTTTGAATGACTATGTTGTGTGGTTTATCTTCGTGAACTTTATATTAATAAGAGATGACATTATAAATCAGATTTTTCGTATGTACGTCTATTTGTATTTAATTTATGTCTTTTTTTCTATGATATGACATGATGTTACTTTTTAACAACTATGTATTATGTTTTGTGTTTATTGTGGTTTTCCATTGTTATATCAATTGAAGATGATATTATTAATCACTATATTGTGTTATGTCTTAATAACATTCTTATTATATTAAAGTTTTATTTAAAATCTTAACTCGTATCCATTATTAAAAAAAGAAAAAAATAAGCATAATATTTATATTAAAGTTGTAATGTTGGAATGTTGCCATATAAACAAAATTTATATTTGGTAAATACTAAGCATAATATTTATATTAAAGTTTGAATGTTGGAAAGTCATTTATATATAGTAACTTTTTTCGGTTTTTTAAATTTAATTTCAAAAAGATTATTTAAACTGTTGACTTTCCAATATTAAGAAATTAATTATTAAATATCATAATGAATATACTTAAATGTTCACATTACTAATGTTTCCTTAAAAACAAAATTTACAACATATAAATCTCTTCATCTCATTTCAACTCATTTGTAGTTTTTAGTTCAACCACTACATCCCTTTCACTACAAGGGTATTGTAAGCCAGTTTGAACAAACGATTACTTTCTTATTCCAAAAACTTATTCCACAATGTATAAACGGTCAAAGCATGATTCCAATACTTCTGGAAATCAATCAAACCAGGAAAACACTTCAGGTTTTAATTTTTTATTTATCTTTCACATTGTTTTGATTGTTTATATATGATAATAATTTTAATTAGAATGTAATTCATTTTTCTTTATTACAATGATAGCCACTTCAAGAAAATGCAAGCGTAGATCTTCATGTAAGTCCAATAATGAAGTTCATATAAACAACTCAACAGGTAACACTTTTTGGATTATTGTGATGTTAGTCTATTTTGTATATCTACAATAACCACCTAGATATGCGATATTTATGTTATGTCTCTTTCATTTAGATGTTACGGCTGTTATCTCAAGAAATCCTTTTTCAGACATTACCAATGGTATTGAACTACTCTCATTTACTAATTTATGTTCATAATATTCAAATTTTACTTAAAAATGTATATCGATTTTATAGTTGTCAATTGATTTGAAGGCCCAAACTATGTATTAAATATTAAATATAAGATATAAATTAAAACTAGAACAGGTAGATATTTATAAACACGGTTAGATAGTAGCCGTCCAAACTACATAAAGATCGTAACTATCAAACATGTTAACCACATACAAAACAACTTTTAACACTACATAACTTACACTACCTTTCTTCATTAGCCAAATTAACCATATGTTATGCTTCTACCCTGATTCAAAGTTTCAAACATTACCACTAGCAGAAAACATTGGCAAGGAACAAAACACCAATATCTGGAAAGTACTGGAACTTGCAATGATCACCTTCTTTTATGTTGTTATCTTTTAGCCATTTCGCTCAGCCTTTGACAACGTACTTGACAATGTTTTTATTTGGCTCCGCCCTAACATCATGTTTTGTCTCGACATTCTGCCTGTTGGCGATCTTAACTTTCAAGGTTTCGTCAATTCCTGTGATCCGTGCTATCGCAACTGGTATGCGCTATAAGTTTCAAAACATATTAATAATTTCCATTAATGATGTCAAATATTTAAAAAAATACAAAACTTCTCCAAATTATGTAAACATATTAGACACCTATTAACATATAATTTTGTCGGAACTTACAAAGCGTTTGGTGTATGGCACAATAAATATCATCGGACCAGTTTCATCATCATCAAACTCCTCTGATTCAGCCAAAGAGTCTTCAGAATCCGATATAACCACAACATCGTTTTCAGCTCCGGCCATTCCTAGAAACATTTCAAAGGTTGACCCATTTTAAATAAAACATAGACTCATAACATATAATGCAATCTTTTTGTTGTAGTTTAAAGGAATGTTAGTTGACTAACTTTCATTAACTACACACAGTTTAAAGACATTAGAAGTAATCCTAACAAACTTTGTTGTTGCATTTCATCTTACCCAATAAATGGATAGACCAAAACCATAACAAGTAACATTCATTAAGTACACACAGTTTAAAAACATAACAAGTAAGCCTAACAAACTTTGTTATTGCATTTCATCTTACCCCCTAAGTGGATATTCGAAAACAACTTAACTTTACAACCTAATCGTATAAAGCACCTCATTATTATTTGTTTTTTTACTTTAACAAAATTATTCTTTCGTTAAGTACAACATTTTTCATACAGTCATTTCTTCGAACACCTGGTGTGCATCGTATACTTAATGTCTTCGTGCATGTCAGTGTATTCAAATCACTACCTAAATCTGTTTTTTTCATACCCGAAAACATGTATGCAGTAAATACACTACGAACATCATGTATGTTACCTAACTGAATGAAGGTAAATTTGTCAATGAAACAAGTTACATTTAGTTTACTGTATTCAGATTTGTATTTTCATTTAATTTATCCAACCAAGAAATCACAGATGAACATCAACATTGAGAAAAAATGAATTATTTTACCTGATTTTCGTAGACTTGTGAACCGTATGATGCACAAATTCAGAATGCAGATGAGAGCAATGTTTGAAACCCTTATTGAAACTAAATGAAATTATCATCTAATTGAATGATAGATATAAAGATGATGAAGTATGACGGACAAGCAATTAGTGAATCTTGACTATTTGATATACCTTTCACTATCACAATTTTGATCACAAGATTCCATGCAATCAGATTGATTGTTAGCCGCATATGTGTCTTTCTTTGTTTATTTTTTTATTTTATATATTCATATTTGTTTATATAGATATTGTGGGATGTGGGATCAATATTTACAATTAAGTTATTATTTTTTTACCATAATTACATATATCAAATATCATAACATATTTATATACTCTTACAATATTAACAAAGTTTTATTTCTACTAATTGATTTATATATAGTATTTTTTTAGACAACTAATGCTATTATGTTGTTTCTTTGGTTTTACATTTTAATACAGTTTTAACTCCGGCAGTTACACAAGACGAGTGCAGAGAGAGGCGTAAGCTACGAAAATTGTATTTGGATAGTAAAAGATCTAACGTATCACACGTGTTACCGGTTTCTAAGACAAAAGAATCGTCGACTTCTAATTCGTCTTCCATTTTTTTGCACCCTCCCACTACTTCACAAGATGCATCTACTATTTCGCCAGGTTTATTTATTTATTTTGTTTAAACTTTTCATAGTTTTTAAAATTGCATACTTAACTATTTTTATACATATATATGTCTAAAATAATTACATATATCAAATATCATAACATATTTATATAATCTTACAATATTAACAAAGTTTTCTTTCTGCTAATTGATTTATATATAGTAATTTTTTTAGACAACTAATGCTATTATATCGTTTCTTTGGTTTTACATGTTAATACAGTTTTAACTCCGGGAGTTACACAAGACGAGTGCAGAGAGAGGCGTAAGCTACGGAAATTGTATTTGGATAGTAAAAGATCTAACGTATCACACGTGTTACCAGTTTATAAGACAAAAGAATCGTCGACTTCTAATTCGTCTTCCATTTTATTGCACACTCCCGCTACTTCACAAGATGCATCTACTATTTTGTCAGGTTTATTTATTTATTTTGTTTAAACTTTTCATATTTTTTTAAAATTGCATACTTAACTATTTTGATACATATATATGTCTAAAACTATATATATACCGTTTTTCTTTTATCAGTTGTTTTCACGCAAAGTTTTCAAAGTTACACTAAAGAGAGACGGAGATTAAGGAGACTTTATTTAGATACTAAAAAATCTTCTATCTTACGAGGCAAATCCAGGGCTATGAACAGTTTACAATCTTCTTCTAATACAAGATCCTTTCACTACAACACAAAAAAATGGTAATTCTATACTTTTATTAATATTTACAAGTAATATTATACCCCACTTTCTAAAGTCATATTTTATTTAGTTGATGTCACATCTGCTTCAAACAACCAAACACCTTCAACAAGTATCCGTCGCTCTTCTATTTCTCCAAACATAACAACAGCGACTACAACTCCTATTTTACGCAAAACGTCTCCAAAGCTATCTCCTGGAAAATCTAAGTTATTAGGCAGACCACGAATTACATCTCCTATTCCAATGGTTGATTTGACTACAAATGCAGCGTTAGATGAAGATCCTTACAAAGGTGTTTCAGCAGGTAGTCGCTTAAGTAATATATTTTCGACATTATTTTGTATACCATTGTTTTATATTGAAATACATCGATTAATTTCATTTATTTTATTTCCATGGTAATCTACACATTACTTAGATCATGGTGACCAGTGTATTACATGTCAAGTATGCATGGCAAAGTTATGGGATGTAGAAACGGCGAGAGGCAGAACCAATAATGGGAAAACAAGTTATTTTTTATGTTGTGGTTATGCCAAAGTAGAGCTACCCGATTATAAAGATGTACAACCAAATTACCAGAAACTGTTTACATCTTTGGATAATGAAAGCAAGCATTTTTTGAAAAACATTCGCCGTTATAATTCTGTGTTCGCATTCACTTCAATGGGTAGTAAGGTCGATCCGACTGTTAATAGAGGTAATGGCCATTTTGCTACAGGATTAGCGGTGAAAACTATCATAGTATTGGAAGTCTGTTGCCGGAGAATGACAATAAACCAAAGTTTTGCCAGTTGTACATATACGATACAGAGAACGAAGTTTCAAACCGAGAATCGATATTTAGGTAAGTATCATACAGTATAATTTGTTTCAATTGTTTCTCAATTAATTATTAATAATTCATTGATAAAAAATGTGTCAAAACATTCGATCTAAGGAGTCACCTGCATCCTCTTCTGCTTCTGTTGATCGTCAGTTGATCCAACATATCAAGTCTGTGTTAGACTCCGATAATGTATTGGTTAAAGTTTATAGGATGGTTAGAGATTGTTTTCATGACGATCCGCAGCTTAGTCTTAAGGTACGTCTTATTGGAAAAAGGGACAAGGATGGTCGAATGTATAACTTACCAACATGTGGCGAGGTTGTTGCTCTAATTGTTGGAGATGTTGAAAACGCAATTGAGAACAGAGATATTGTTGTTGAAACTAAATCAGGGACTCTTCAACGAATAAGTGAATTACATCCTTCTTACCTTGCTCTACAATACCCAATTCTCTTCCCATATGGAGATGATGGTTACAGAGTTGACATCCCTCATAGAGGTGTCATAGATGTAACCAACAAGAAGCGTCCAAATTGTACGATGAGAGAGTTCTTTTCGTATCGTATTCAAGATAGACTACACCAATTTTCGCTGATTCTAAATTCAAGGAGACTTTTCCAACAATTTTTGGTTGATGCTTATACGATGATTGAGAGCGAGAGACTTAACTACATACGTTTTCAACAAAAAAAATCTAAGATCTGATACCTATGAAAGTCTCCGGAAATTGAGAAATAATGGTCAGCAAGATATATCTAATGTTGGTACACCTCTTATATTGCCTTCTTCGTTTACCGGTGGAGCTAGATATATGATGCAAAACTATTTAGATGCGATGGCTTTATGTAAATGGTTCGGTTATCCTGATTTTTTTATAACCGTTACATGCAATCCCAAGTGGCCAGAGGTAAAACGGTTTCTTAAAGACACCATTCTCAATCCAGAAGATAGGACTGATATCCTATTAAGGTTATTTAAAGTGAAGCTCGATGCGATTTGTAAAGATTTAAAGGAATGTCATATGTTGGGAAAAGCAGCAGCAAGTATGTAATGCAATCTTTTTTTTAATATATTTGTTACATTTTCATTTATTGTTTTTAAATAATTTTTATGCAGTTATTTATACAATTGAGTTTCAAAAACATGGCTTGCCTCATGCGCATTTGTGCTTATTCATGGAATCTGAAGCTAAACTTCCCACTGTTGACCAAGTTGATCCGTTCATATGTGCCGAAATTCCAAACAGAGATGATGACCCAGAGTTGTATACGCTTGTGAAGGATTTTATGATTCATGGACCGTGTGGTAATGCTAATATGAACTGCCCATGTATGGTTGATAAACAGTGTTCAAAAGGTTTTCCAAAAAGATTTCAAGATACTACCACAATTGACGCCAATGGTTTCCCATTATACAGAAGGAGAGATGATGGAGGAACAGTTGTCAAAAACCGGATCGAGTTAGATAATAGAAGTGTTGTACCATACAACAAAAAGTTATTGAAAAAGTATCAGGCACATATAAACGTTGAGTGGTGCAACCAAGCTGGGTCAATTAAGTATTTGTTTAAGTATATCAACAAAGGTCCTGATAGAGCAACAGTTGTTGTTTTGCATAGCGATAATCAGAATGAACAACATGAAAAAGATGAGATTAAAGAGTATTATGACTGACGGTATATCTCAGCATGTGAGGCATCATGGAGGATATTTAGTTACGATGTAAATTACAGATATCCTTCTGTTATCAGGCTTCCATTCCATCTTCCAGGGCTACAACCGGTTGTCTTTGGACCAGACGAAGACATCAATTCTGTTCTTAACAGGCCATCTGTCAAGTGTTCTATGTTTCTGTCTTGGATGGAACGGAACAAAGACCCTGATGACCATTTGGCGCGTACACTAACTTATGTTCAGTTTCCAATTTGGTATGTATGGAAGATTGAAAACCGTTGTTGGCAACCTCGGAAGAAAGGTAACTCAATTGGCAGAATTCATAATGTTGCTCCCTCTCTTGGAGAAGCTTATTTTTAAGAATCATGCTCAATAAAGTAAAAGGACCTAAGTCATATGACGATATCAAAACTGTTAATGGTCACGTACATGATACATTTAGAGATGCGTGTTTTGCACTTGGTCTTTTAGATGATGACAAAGAGTACATCGAAGCAATTAAAGAAGCAAACGAAACAGCAACAGCTTCTTATGTACGAAATTTATTTGGCATGATGCTATTGTCCAACACTATGTCCAGACCGGAGATCGTATGGGAAAGCACTTGGAAATACATGACATATGATTTCATCTACAGATATAGTAAATTACATCGTGTTGAAGGTACATTATGAAACTTTAGAAAAACTATTTTGTTTTTTCAGTTTTTTTCATACATGGTTTAAATAAAATTTCATATTCATTGTATCTGTATTTCAACATGTAACAGGTTTATCAATTTCAGACGACGAACTTAAAAATTACGCTTTGTTGGAAATTGAAAAGTTTTTAGGTATGAATAGCTCATCGCTACGAAACTTCTCAACAATGCCTTTTCTAGATTCTTCTTCGTTATCTGATCTCGACAATCGTCTGATTAACGAGGAGCGTACTTACGACGTATTAAGTCTCGCAGAGGAATATCTTAATCTGTTTAATATGTTAACTGATGAACAAAGGTCGGTGTTTGAAAAGATAATGAAATTTGTTGATGGTAACACTGGAGGGATGTTTTTGTTTACGGATATGGTGGCACCAAGAAAACCTTTTTATGGAAGACGTTGTCTGCGGCACTTCGATCAAAAAGAGAAATTGTATTAAATGTTGCTTCGAGTGGAATTGCATCGCTGTTATTGACAGGCGGCAGGACTGCACACTCCAGATTTCGTATTCCTTTGAATCTTAATGAGGATTCGGTATGTCATATAAAAGCAGATAGTGATGTCGCTAAATTGTTGCATCAGACCAAACTTATTATATGAGATGAAGCACCTATGGTCCATAAACATGCTTTTGAACATCAGACAAAACTTATTATATGGGATGAACCACCTATGGTCCATAAACATGCTTTTGAAGCCTTGGACCGGACAATGAATGACATTTTCAATTTCGACACCTCAAGAAATTCTGAAATCTCATTTGGTGGTAAGGTTATTGTTTTTGGTGGAGATTTTAGACAAGTCCTTCCCGTTGTTCGAAATGGTGGAAGACAAGAGACAGTGAACGCATCATTAATTTCGTCTTATTTGTGGAGTAAATGTAAGGTGCTAACGTTGTCAAGGAATATGAGGTTAACCGTTGGAAGATCTCCATCCGAGATTGAGGAAATAAATAGTTTTGCTAAGTGGCTTTTGGATATAGGAGAGGGAAATGTTGGTGGTCCTAATGACGGAGAAGCGACAATTGAAGTGCCATCTAATCTTATAATTAATGATACTTCCGATCCGATTTCCAGCCTGATCGAATTTGTTTATCCTTCGATTCTCGAGAACTTTGGCAGTCCTAATTATTTTAGTGATAGGGCTATTCTTGCGCCTAAGAATGAGGTTGTTAACAAGATTAATGATAGGCTGTTAGCGTTGTTTCCCGATGAAGAAAGAGAGTATCTAAGCTCTGACCGTCTTTGTGCAAGTGAAAATGTTAGTTCAATACAAGAAAGATTATACACACCGGATGTTCTCAATGGTCTTAAAGTTTCAGGCTTACCAAATCACAGGTTAGTGCTAAAAGTTGGTGTGCCAGTCATGTTGTTACGTAACATTGATAAAAAAAAATGGTCTGTGCAATGGGACAAGGTTGAAGGTTACAAAGTTGTATAACCGTGTAATAGAGGCTGAAATAATATCTGGAGCAAATATTGGTACTCGAACCTATATTCCCAGAATTAGTTTAGTACCTTCGGACAAGAAGATTCCATTTTCATTTCAAAGAAGGCAATTTCCGGTGGTTGTTTGCTTTGCCATGACTATCAATAAAAGCCAAGGCCAATCACTTTCTAGAGTTGGTCTATACCTGAGACAACCGGTTTTCATGCATGGTCAGTTGTATGTCGCGTTATCGAGAGTTAAAACAAGAGACGGTGTTAAACTGCTAATACTGGACAAAGATGGGAAGCCTACAAATAAAACAACTAACGTTGTGTATAAAGAAGTCTTCAATGACTTATGATTTTTCATTAATACTTAATATGTATATTTTAAACATGATTATATACTGAGTGTTAACTTTTATAATAAAGAATTTGAAAATAATAACATTTTTTCCCATTTGTTGTCTTATTACTCCTGTTATTTCCAATAGTTGTAACAAATTATATATATATATATATATATATATATATATATATATATATATATATATATATATATATATATATATATTGTGAAAACCTTACTTCTGGTTTCTTCTTTCATAACTTCATCTTCATCCTCACATCCCTTTATTATTTTGAAATCCATTTAAAAAAAACCACGCTTACAGTTCCCCTCTTTCCTGTTTTTTCTTCCAAATTATCATTGCATCTCTCCAATCTATACATAATCACATCAGTCATTCCAAAATTACGAAGATCGGTGTTTTAAAAATATTTAAAATGATGAAATTTTGGGATTTTCATACCGTCATTCATCCTTACTCTCTCAATCGGCTATCTTTCTACCATCGTCTTCATCATCTTCGCACTTTTCTTCGTCGTTTTTGGTTCAGGTAAGTTTCTTAATGCTTCGATTTGTATTTTTTTAACCTATGATTGTTGATTTAGTAACTGATTTTAACTTATTTCCGGTTAATTGTATGAACCCTAACCTCTTTGCTACTTGATTTTTTAGGCTTTAATGTTTATTGTAACTTCGTATTCATTTATTGTAGTTGTTTTAGTCAAATTTTGGAACCGATTGCTATCATTATGTTTTTGCATGTCCATTATTAAAACCAAAATCTTCGCCATTAATTTTTGTTGATATGCTTATGATAATGTTATTTTCCGGGTGATTTTTTGAAACTGTTTTTTATATTGAAAGACTTAATTGTTGTGTTCTTGAACAATAAATGAACCATAACATTTATCTTTCTATTTTTCTATACCTGGTGTTATAAAAGTTTTGTTGATGATGTTTTTTCTTTCCCAATTAGGATAATATCTTTGTATACTCTGCATTTGGTTGTATTGATTGAATTTTATTACCTGTTTTTTCAACCACTTAAGTCTTTTAACATTTGTCAGTGGATCCGTTAAAAGTATACTTTATGATTACTTGACGTTCTAAACATTGTATTAGATCAGTTAATGTTATGTCTATTAGAATAAAGGAACTTTTACTATACAAAAGGGGCTGCAATGCTTTAATAAATTTGAAAATTTTGGAATACTGTTCAACATCCTACCTTTATATCATTTTTTGGCCTTTTTATTTTACTTGGTGGTGGATTTATAATCTTATTCTATTTATATTAATGTTCTTTATAAATATCTTTACAGATATGGATCGTGATTTTTTTGTTTACATCGAGGACAGGAAATTAGAAGAACAGGTAATACGTTTGTTTATAACGTGTTATATATTATTATATTGTTAAGTAACAACCTAACTGTTAACAAATATGTAATTAGCATTTTTTCGTCTTTTTATTATTTAATCACTTAAATGATGTTTGCAGCCTTTACCAGCTTGGTATAACAAGCTAAATGACTTAGATGGATATCCCGTTGGAACTGTTTTGTTAATCACTGATGATAAAGCAATATTTGATGTTAAAATCAAAGGAGTCTATGGACGGTTATTGTGTGTCAAATGGTTGGTCAACTCTTATAAATGTTCTTGAAGTAGACAATGGAGACTATGTTGTATTTGAACTTATGGATGCATTGACGTTTAGAATAACTCATTTTAAGAGTTATCCACACCCGGTTCAAGGTTCAAAGTTCCACATTGTTATATCAAACCCCGAGAGCCGGAATCTGGTATGTTTTAAACAGTTTTTGTTATGTTCAGTAAAGATTTACATTTTGTACTTATTCAATGTTTTTTTAATCAACTGCAGTGGTTACCCAGAGACTTCATGCAAGAGCATTTCAACGGTGATAATCTGTTTGACAATTTTGATATTGTTTTTGACAAAAACCACACGTGGACTGTTAGTATGAGAAGACTCTGGGATATCAACCATTTCTATGTTGATTTTACTCAAGTTTCCAATGATCTATGTTTAATAACTGGCGATGTTATTGTTTTTGAGTCGGTTGATGATTATGTCTTTACGATTAAACTGTTCCGTACTAATGGTCTTCAGTCGCTTAGTCCCGACCTTGTCGTACCAGTGGTGGAATCCATTAAGAAGGAGGTACAAAATTTTGTTTTAGACCGAGGATTTTATATTGTTATTGGCGCTCCTCAAAAACCGAACAGGTAATGGTTTTTTAATGAACTGGTATTTTTTAATCTGTCCAGCGTATGAGCATCAACTAATGTAATCCTTGTTTGTAATTTACATTCTCTTCCTTTATGGTATAATAAGTTTGACAACTTGAAGGGGTATCCGATTGGTCCTGTAGTTATCACAAATGAAGAGGGCAATGAGTGGACTGTTTTGGTGAAATCTACTGCCACTGGGTATTGTTTCTCGAATGGTTGGTCTGCTATGGTTCATGATGTTGGTCTGGAGGATAAAGATGTTATTGTTTTCCATGTTGTTGATGCTCAGATGCTAAAGTTCACTCCTTTTAAGGCTGATTGTCTTTCCTGTGTTAAGAACAAGTTTTTTGTTGAGATGTTATTTCCCGAGAACGCTAACCTGGTAATTTATACTTTACTACTTAGGATGAAGAACCAACTGACCTTTTTATTGACGATTGCATTTATTCTTTATTTAGTGGTTGTCGAAAGAGTTTATGAACAGGTATTTCAAAACGGACACATTGGACGATAACTTTTCAATTCATTTTGGAAGTACATACATGTGGAGTGTCAAAGTGAATAGGCTTTGGGGATCCAACTACTTCATTCAAGATTTCTCACAAATCACCAAAGATCTTCATCTCATATCAGGTGATGTAATCTTTTTTGAGTTGGTTGCGAGATGTATTTTCAACATTCTGCTTTTCCGTCCTAATGGAATACAGTCTGTTTTTCCTGAGTTTGCGAATAGTGTTGGTGTTGAAGAAGAGGAAGACACAGAACAAATGGATGTTAGTGAAGATTACATATTAGACGGGGGAAATCAAGACATGGAAGATGAAATTGTAGACATTGTACATGATGTGCCAGTCATTGAAGCTGATCCTGTCTTGGAACCAGGCTTTGTTGACGTTCCACAGATTCCGTCCGTTGTTCATCAAGCCAACGTATACGAACTAACATGGTGTCTATCTCTTTATTTTAATATTATGTAACGCTTTCAAGTTTGTATTTTTTATTATTTTTTAAATTTGTTTATTTTTTCGGACTTTAATGCAGCAGATCCCAAAGGACTTTGCAGCAAATGTAGATTTCTCTGTCCTTGATGACATGGTCGTTCAAACTGAAGACGGTTTTTCAATGACACTCGAGATCCGGCAGGAAACGGCATGTGGGATACCTCGGTATGCTTTCAGAGGATGGCAGAACTTCATGCTGCAGGCTGGGTTGGAAAATGGAGCTGAGTTTTTGCTGCGATATTATAGGGATCAAAACACGTTGCGAGTTCTTAATCCGGACCACTAAGCGATGTATGTATTGAAAGATGTCATCAGAAGTAAACATATAATATCGTTACCAACCATGTCCTATGTGTGGTAACAGTTTTGGAACAATTATTACTATATATGTTTTGTTTGCCAAAATTTAATGTGTAACGAACATTATGTTGATGTACTTTTGGGACGTGCTAAAGTGTCTCAAAATATTAGGTTTAAAAATCAAAGTTTAACGGTTCTACGTTTAAATTATTTTATGTGTTTAGTTGGTGTTAAGCCACCCGCGAAGCTCGCGGGTTCTTAGGCTAGTTAGCTTATATAAGCTAATTTCAAGAAGCTTATGGGTTGATGGTTTTTTAGCTTATTTGAATAAGCTTATTTGAACAAGATGATTTTTTACTCATTTGCCCTCAAATGGTGGATTAATTCATTTGAATATGAGACACACAATGGTATTATACCCCTTCCCATAATACACAATGGATTAACTCAACTTGTAGAATATAAGCTAATCCAAACACTTAAAAATAGCTTATCAAATAAAAGAAAATAAGCATAAGCTACTTTAAAATATAAGCATAAGGCAAAAAAATAAAAGCTAGGCCAAACACCCCCCGCCGGAGATCCAGCATCATCATCACACAATCCGTGCATCAGAAAATGAAAACAAAGTGAATGGAACAAGGGTGTTACCGGAAAATCTGTCGGAGGACGAAAGCACCGCCGCAGACGGCGGTTCATCGTCGTTCCACTCTGCTTATGGTTCTCCTCTCTCTCTTACTCTAGTTTCTCTCTCTCATCTCTGTATTCTGGTTCTGCTGCCGTCGCTCACCACCACCGCACGGTGGTGGTGGTCCTTTTTGTCGACGAGGGGGGTGGGGGTAAAACAGGGTGTTGTGTGTATGACGAAGATAGAGAGAAGTGGTGGGGGGTGCGACGGTCGGAAAACCGGTCGGAACCCGGCTCTGACGTGCTCCGGCATAGATGTTCACCGGAGTCAGAGAGAAGTTAGAGGGTGCGGCTGCTTATCTTTGAGTTAGGGTTTGTAAGAATGTTGATGGTGATGAGGTTCTATGTCTGTGTTTTATGTGCGTGTCATATTAGGTTGTTTACAAAATATGATGGGAGAGAGAAATGGGGTTTGTGTTGAAGATAAGGTTGCAGGCACAAATAAAAGGCTTGTTCTATTTACACCCCATCTCTTTACTAATTACACTTCCCCCCTACAAAAACATCACATCCATCAATAACTTTTATTTTGTTTTTAGTCTTTTTTGTCTTTTAGTTGTCTTTTTTTTAATTATTACTTATTTATTGTTTGTTTATTAGTTATTATTATAACTAAATAGTAAAAGAAGTATGCACTTTTTATTTATTTATTTATTTATTTATTTATTATTATTATTATTATTATTATTAGTAGCGGTAGCGGTAGCGGTAGCGGTAGCGGTAGCGGTAGCGGCGGCAGCGGCGGCAGCGGCGGCAGCGGCGGCGGCGGCAGCGGCGTCGGCGGCGGCGGCGGCAGCGGCAGCGGCAGCGGCAGCGGCGGCGGCAGCGGCAGCGGCGGCAGCAGCAGCAGCGGCAGCGGCGGCAGCAGCGGCAGCGGCAGCGGCGGCGGCAGCGGCGGCAGCAGCAGCAGCAGCAGCAGCGGCAGCAGCGGCAGCAGCAGCGGCAGCGGCAGCAGCGGCAGCAGCAGCGGCAGCAGCAGCAGCGGCAGCAGCAGCGGCAGCAGCAGCAGCAGCAGCAGCAGCAGCAGCAGCAGCAGCAGCAGCAGGCAGTAGCAGTAGCAGTAGCAGTAGCAGTAGCAGTAGTAGTAGTAGTAGTAGTAGTAGTAGTAGTAGTAATGATATATTATTTATTATTACTCTTTAGTTTGTGAACACTGGTCTCGAACACAAACGAACGCAAGTGAACACAAACGAACGCAAACTAATAAAAAAGAACGCAAACCAACATTTAACATGAAAATAAAATAAATAAAAATATTGTTATCCTTAAACATTGGATATAAATAGTTAAATACAACCATCAAACGATAAATCAAAACACAAGAAGTCTAATACACCACCAAATGATGAATCAACTTTAACTGACTTAGACATAATTATCCCCAAAAATGTCTTAGCATGTCCAAATTTTAGCTAACTTAGAAAAAAATAGGGTTTCAAGTTTTCAATATGTTTAGATAAAATGTTTAGTGTTTATTATTTTTTAATATAATCAAACGAACACGTACGAACATAACCGAACATATTACCGAACGTTCACGAACGCAGTCGAACGAACGAGACCTATGTTCGTGTTCGTTCGCTAAGCTAACCAAACGAAATTTTTTGTTCGTGTTCGTTTGTTAAGCTAATCGAACGAACATAAACGAACTTCCTGTCGAACGGTTCACGAACTGTTCGCTAAACGTTCGGTTCGTTTACAGCCCTACTTGTAGCGTTGGCGAAAGAACTTTGTCCCACAATATCTTGGTTCAACCCCATGAAATCATATCCCGGTGTGTTTAAAAGGTTGGCAAAAAAACTTTGTCCGTCAGTATCTTGGGTCATGAACGAACTTTGTTCACTAAGAACTTGGTAGTTTATAAATAGACTAGCGTAGTAGCCCGTATTATTATCATAGTCCTTGAATGGTTTTTTTCCGTCAATATCTTGATTTATGAACGGACTTGGTTCACTAGGCATTTGATAGTTCACTAGGCATTTAATAATGTTTGCTGTTCAAAAAAAATATAAAAATAAATAAATAATAATAATAATAATAATAATAATAATAATAATAGTAACAATAATAATACATTACTATTACTAATCATAAAAAATAGTAATAACAAAAATACTGTTGGTGCATATGTCTGTCGACTTCGTCTTGTATCGAGTCTTGTATTAGATTAGATAGATCAGGGCACGTAGATCAAGAAAAACTGGGAAAATGTAGGAAGAGACCATTTCGCACGAAATGGAATTGGTCCATTTCGTATGAAATGAAGCCAGCCATTCCGCACGAAATGACTTTGGTCATTCCATACGAAATGATCATTTCGTGTGAATCTGTTCCGCACGAAATGGCTCTGTCTATAAATACCCAGCTTGCCCATTTCGTTTGTAACGATCTGATTCCGGTGTCGAAGTGCTGCCGAAGTGTCTCCAGGCTGTAAATCGTTGTGTTTTCAATATACGAGACAGTTTAAAGTGATTCTTGTGCAAACCAGCTGAAACAACTTCGATACGACTGTTTCCGCCTTTCGTATTGATTAGAATTCTTCTGATCGACTCGTATTGGTCGTACATCGATCCTACAAGTGGTATCAAAGCTCAGGAGGAAGAGTTCTTACCATTTCAGCTGAAAATTCTGATTTCTACACCTTCTTTTCAAAATTAAACAAGTTTTCACGGTCAAAATGGCTTGATTTTCTCACATTATAAGCGCAATACTGTTTTAACAAATCCTTGAAAGTATCAGACCTAAAATCGAACTAAAACCTGATCAATTTGTCATATTCATGGCCGATAGGATGATGTCGGCAGCATTTCGCACGAAATGAACTTTTCATTTCGCACGAAATAAGTCAGTTCAGGTCCATTTCACATGATTTGATATACTTCAGGTCCATTTCGCACGGAATAGCCTCAGTCACATTCATTTCGCACGAATTGGAAGGTTTAGTTCCCATTTCGCACGAAATCAACTCATTTTGTTTCAAGTTGTCATTTCGCTTGATCATTTCGCACGAAATCATCATTTCATTTGAAAAGGCTATTTCGCACCAAAGTTCATTTCGTTTGAGAATCATCCATTTCGTTTGAAAGTCAAAGTTTGTGAAATTTTTGAAACCGAATCATGGAAGAAGAGTTTTACAACGTGTTTGCTACTCCGATTACTATTGCACAGAACACAATGTTAGAAAATGAAACGGACACCATGCAAAAACCGCCAAAGCTCATGAATATCGAGGAGTATAAAGGATGGGGGAGCGATTCGAAAATTGGGTTCAAGCAAATTACTTGGATGCTTGGGAATATGTTGAAACAAAATATGTTAGACCGGTGAATGATGATGAAGAGGTTATTGCTATTAAAGATCTAAGTGTTGAGGAGAAAAAGAAATACAAAGATGAAAAGATGATGACTAGTCTATTGCATCAACCTGTGAAAGTGATTAGAGCCAAATGTTTGATCCAAAACCTGAAGATTGTGAATGCCAGACTACGATCCCAGCTTATTGAAAGGGGGAGTCTGAAGTCAGATCAACTTCCAAGGGGAAGACCAGAGAGAAAAGAAGATTTTGATTGAGGATGCTTACAATGGAGAATCTTTCGAGAAGAGCGAGATGACTGATAAAGACTGAAGATGCCGAAGACTCGGCACTGAAGACTTCGTCAACATCCAAGGGGGAGTCTGTTGGTGCATATGTCTGTCGACTTCGTCTTGTATCGAGTCTTGTATTAGATTAGATAGATCAGGGCACGTAGGTCGAGAAAAACTAGGAAAATGTAGGAAGAGACCATTTCGCACAAAATGGAATTCGTCCATTTCGTACGAAATGAAGCCAGCCATTCCGCACGAAATGACTTTGGTCATTCCGTACGAAATGATCATTTCGTGTGAATCTGTTCCGCATGAAATAGCTCTGTCTATAAATACCCATCTTGCCCATTTCGTTTGTAACGATCTGATTCCGGTGCCGAAGTGCTGCCGAAGTGTCTCTAGGCTGTAAATCGTTGTGTTTTCAATATACGAGACAGTTTAAAGTGATTCTTGTGCAAACCAGCTGAAATAACTTCGATACGACTGTTTTCGCCTTTCGTATTGATTAGAATTCTTCTGATCGACTCGTATTGGTCGTACATCGATCCTACAAAGACAAAAAGACAATAAAATATAATACTAAAAAGACAACAAAAAGACAAAAAAAAGACAATAAAATATGAGAGGGGGTATAATTAGTAAAAAGGGGGGTGTATTTAGTAGCACCCAAATAAAATGAGGGGAAATTCATATGTAGCGGCTGATTGCAAAATGAGAGTACTAGGTTTACTTCACTTCAATATTAGGTTTAGTAAGTGGGCTTTGGGCTTGGGCCCAAGGCCCACAAGCCCAACCCTCGAATTTAAGTGACCCGTAATTTCTACGAGACCTGTTATCGTAACCCAAACTCCATAAATGTCGAAAAACAAAATTTTAAGATTAAAAGGCGTAAAATAGTGTCATTTGTCGTGTGACGCGTTCGTTCGTCGCTTTAACTAAAAATCACGTAAAATACTGTGTTGACCGTTTTAATTCCGTTTTTCGATCCGGTTTCAACTACAATTGCTAAAATTTAATTATGAAGCTAGTTATATCATAAAATTTCAGTTTTAGAAGTAATACGCATGTCCGATGCTTCCGTTTCGTTGCCGGTGCGTTCCTGCAGTCGTGTTTTTAGTTCCCGTTTGTGCTTTGTGACGTACAGAAGCACGATAAATTCGCGAAATTAAATTTATAAGCATAAAATATTCGTATAAAATTCGTATTTGCCGGCGTTGTCAGTATTTCGTACGTTTTCAGTTCGTTACCGTTTAATATTCCGCAGACTTCCCGCAGGCCGTCATACGCGTAGTGTAGAGCCGAATAGACGTTCCTAGGCACTCCAAAGTCCTAATTAAGTTTATTTACATCTTAAATACTATTTGTTATCGTCCTAATGCCTGTTAATCACGTAACTAAGAGCCGTAAATTACCGGTTGTCACAAGTCCTAAGTCCTTAACCTGACGTGCTTCTAGAACCGGAGTTTTTCCTCTAACTCCTTGATGGTAGCCTCGTTGGATGACAACCTACCTTGAAGTATGGAGGGCTGGATATTTTGTTTCTCAGCACGTCCTTGGCTACAGAGGTAGCCTCAAGCACTTTAGAAAGGACGGAGCTCATATGGGCATGATGCTGATAGGATTCAGAAAGATGGAAGAAAGATCAACTTTGGAGGGTAGGGGGTTCTTGGGAAGTATATAGACATAATTAGGGATATGTATTTTATGACTAAAAATAGTGTTTGTACGCTGTAAGGTATACGGATTTTTTCCTTGTGGAGGTAGGACTCCATCAAGGATCTGCGTTGAGTTCGTTTCTTTTACATTAGTGTTGTATGAGTTGTCTAGATCGATTCAGGAGACAGTCCCATGGTGCATGTTTTTCGCAGATGATATTGTGTTAGTGACGGAGACTAAAAATGCTTGAATGAGATATTAGAGGAGTGGCGAGTAGCTTTGGAAGGCAAGGGTTTAAGGATTAGTCTCTCTAAGACTAAGTATCTTTACTGTGATTTTAGTGAAGTAGGTGATGTAGACGATACACAAATTACCATTGACGGTCAAATGATTCCCCAGAAAACCAAGTTCAAATATTAAGGATCGTTTGTACAAAGTGATGGGGAGATAGATAGTGACGTAGTTCATCGCATCCAGGCTGGATGGTGTAGGTGGAAAGTAGCCACTGGGGTATTGTGCGATAAGAGGTTTCCAACTAAATTATATGGGAAATTCTATAGGGTTGCAGTCAAACCTGCTATGTTGTATGAAACAGACTATTGGGCCATCAAGAAGACACGAGCGCATAAGATGGATGGGTGGGCATACAAGGTTGGATCGGATAAGAAATGAAGTTCTTAGGGAAAGGTTATGAGTGGCTAATATATCGGATAAGATATAGGAGGGGAGATTGAGATGGTTTGGTGTTGGTGCATAATGTCTATAGCCTACGTCAACAGTCTAGGTCATGTCGGTAGCTTGTAGTAGGGTTAAAAGTGTCAAAAATGTAATTTTATATATGTTAGAAGTCATTTCGCACGAAATGGTATTTGACCATTTCGTACGAAATCAAAGTTTGTCATTTCGTACGAAGTGGCATGTTGCCATTTCGTGTGAAATTAGTCGTCTATAAATAGGCAGTGTTGGTTTTTCCTTTGGTACGAAATAGTGAGATGTGTAACGAAGTGCTGCCCAATTCTCACCGTGTAATCAAATTGAATATCAATGAAAAACCTGTTTTAAGTATAATTCTCTGTTTCTACACCTTTCTATCACTGATTCTCAGTTGTTTGATTGTTTCTGCCTTTCAAACAGCTTAGATTTGACTCTGAATGACTCATATAGGTCGCAAAACGATCCTACAAGTGGTATCAGAGCTCAGGATGAGTCAGTTCATTTGTATCAGTGCTTAGAACTCTGTTTTTCTACTCATTCTTGGATTTCTGGACAAATTCACGGACAAAATGGACTGATCTCTTGATATAACGTGTAATATACAGTTTTAACAAATCCTTGAAAGAATCAGACCTAAATTCGGACTAAAATTGACAAAAATGGGCCAAAAACTTAATTTCGTGTGAACGTACAGCATTTCGCTTGAAAAAGTTGTGATCATTTCGTACGAAATGAACTATTTCGCGTGAAGTTTCATCATTTCGCTTGAAAATTAGATTCATTTCGCACGAAATAGGCCTTTTCGCTTGAAAATGCATTTCGTCTGAAGCATTTCGCACGAAAAGAAAGGTTTTTGCTGATTTCGTACGAAATAACATTTCATTTCGTGTGAAAGTGTTATTTCACATGAAAAGTTGATTTCGTTTGAAAAGCTGATTTCGTTTGAAAACCTGATTTCGCTTGAAGTCCATTTCGTTTGTGTGATTTCGTTCGAAAGTTCATTTCGTGTGTAGAAGGTATTTCGTTTGAAAGTGACTGTTTTTCAAAAACTTGGAATTTTTTTCGAAACTGTTTTCGTAAAATGGATAACCAAGAATTTTACAACTTGTTTGCCGGTGGGGGAATGACGGCAGTTCAAACTCCATCCAGTATCGTGCAAAATGTGAACATGGAAAATGAACTCGGTACAATGCAGAAACCGCCGAAGTTGATGAACATTGATGAGTATGTTGGGTGGTCAGAAAGGTTTAAGACTTGGGTTTAAGCCAACCATTTTGAATGTTGGATGAAAATCGAGTCTAAGTATGTTCCTCCAACGAATGATTCGGGAATAGAGAAAAGTATCAGAAGTTTAACTCCACTTGAACAAGAAGGTTTCAAAGCAGAAAAGAAAATGATGAGTATCCTACAGCAAGCCATCAAAAAGGATATCTTAGTACTGCTGCAACATCAGGGAAACTCACAGTCCGTATGGAATGCTTTGAAAGTAAAGTTTCTTGGAAGTGTGTCTATGATAAAAAGCAAAACTGCCTTGCTGAAGAAAGAGTTTAAAATCTTCACGGGTATCAAGGGTGAGACAGCTAAGGAATTGATCGAGAGATACTGCCATCTGGTTGTTGAGATGAAGAGGTTGAGCATAAACAAAACGGGTGAAGAATGGGTTTATAAGCTAGCGGATGCATTACCATACGATGAATGGGGCACTTATCTGTTGGTGTTGAAAAATAATTTCGAGTATGTCGGATTCAACCTCAGCACATTTATTGAGAAGATTGAAGCACAGGAACTTGAGCTGAAAAAGATCAGAAAAATGAAATCTTCAAGTGTACAACAAGATGTTTCATTATACTACAAAGGAAGCTCGTCAGCAACATCGAATCTAAGTCCAAAGATCTAGATAGCTTTTAGTGCTGATTCGACATCCGGAGTTTCACCTGGCACATCAAGCAACAATAATTCACCATTTTCAAGTTTTGAACCAAATCCAAAGGTTCAAAACTCACCAGATCAATCTTATACCCAAAGTTCGTCAAGATCAAACAGTCAAAGTCAAGGTCTAGGAATTCTGTGCAACATAGCGGTGAACATAAAGAATTCTCAAGACTTTACCGAATCATCAGCGAAACAGCACATAGCACTACTTGCTTCGGTGCTTGAATCTTATGAAAGTTTGGTTGCAGGTAGAATTAGGAACCCTGGTATAACAAAGGAAGATTATAATCAGATTGATCCAGAGGAGCTAGAGTTGATCGATATCAAATGGGGAATGGCAAGCTTGGTGAGGAGAGCTCAAAGATTTATGGAAATAACTGGTCGGAACAGTATTTTAGGACTTGATCAAAAGCTTGGATTTGATAAAACAAAAGTCACATGTTTCAAATGCAAAGAGAAGGGACATTTCAAACGTGAATGTCCAAACCGAGAAGTCAACAATCACCAAAATCCATTCACTAACGACTACTACAGACAAGCAATCTATCACAAGACAAGTCAACAACCATTCACCCAAAGACCTTAGATCGAAAACAAGCCTGAAAAGCTCTTTTAGTCAATCAGGATGATGAGAAGGTTGCTGAAGGTTTTAGTTGGGATAAGTATATCCCTGGTAGTGAGGGTATGGCCATGATGGCAGAAATTGTGGAAGAACCGGAATGCGTTGTTGAAACAGAAGAAGTCAGTGAAGTCATGCCTGAAGAAAGTTTGGCTGATCTTGAAGAAGCAGCTGCAGAAGTTTACTACTATCAATCTGAACAGGAGATTATTGCTAGTTCTTTCAAATCAATAATGCCTCCTAACATGTTTGACTCTTTTGCAGGATTTTTCAGTGAGCCAATCACAGGATTCTGTCCACAGTACGACGTTGAGAAAGCTCCAGTTGAAGAGATAATAGACGTTTCCAAAGAAATGAATGAAGAGACTCTAAAAGAAATTGCTGACAAGGCGTTGATGGGCAAACTAAAAGAGGTAGAAACAGAATCAGTTGAAACAGAGTCTGTCGAAACAGAGTCAGTTGAAAGTGTGTCTGTCGATAGGGAGTCAATCAAAAAGGAGTCTGACGAGAAATCAGAAAATGAGGAGATCAAATCAGCAGAAAAGTCTGAGGCAGAGTCTCATGGGTTTGGTAAACCAGTTGTTAAAACTGATCAAGAGGATAAGATTTCTGAAAAGGTTGATTCAATTCATGAAACTCCATGCAAAAACTGTTCAATACCCAGCATGGAATGTCTTGAAAAAGATAAAAAGTTTCAAGAATTGAAGCAATATACTGATGAAGTAAAATATGATCTAAGTGAGGTAAAAGAAGCATATGACACTTTGGCACGATCGATCAAAATGATTCAAAAAGAGAGTTTTGAAAATGATAAAGCTACAAGTTTGTTAAAATCCACAGTCATGGATAAACAGATGGAAATTAACATCCATCTGGACACAATTGCTTTGTTGAAAAAGGAACTAGAATTAATGAGAATTGAAAATGAAAGAATTGATAAAAAAATTAATCAGTTATGTTGCTTCATCATATGTGATTGATCAAATTGTTCCGCAACAACCTGATGCGACACCTGCCTTCAACAGTGTTCCACTCCCAATGTGGAATCATTATACACAAAAATATCCAGATGGGGCGGAAGCTGCCTTGAATCTCAAGTTAGGAACCGTTGAGAATGAGTTGCCTGAGAATATTGATGTTACATTTTCTCCGTCCGACACTGATAACGAGTCACAGGTGATCAAAACCGTTGTTGGCCAAGTGTTAGATGAAGAAAGTGATAACTCGGAATTTGATACTGTGAAAACTCATTTTGAAAACTCCTTTGCTGATTCCGAAGAAGATGGTAACTTCTTGGACAAATTTGTACCAAAATCAGATAAAGTTGCGAATGATGATTCGATCATTGTGGTCTACACAATGACTAGAACTGACAAACTTTATTCTGATTTTGAGTATCCAATTCAGAATGCCAGAATGGAAAATGTTGAAAAGGTGTTTAAACTTGTTGAGATTGACATTTCAGAGGTTAACTATAATGAGTTTTTATCAAAACCAAAAAGGTCTTTTGTGAAACCACAACCAAACAACTCGGGAAAGAAAGAGTGGGTGGGCAATGGTGGTAATAACAGGAGAAATGGAAAAAGGGCTAAGAAGAATGTCATGCCAAAAGAAAAGATGAGTGATGTTTTTGTTGCTGGTCCTAGTGTTGATGCTGAAAAGGATTATATCTTCAGTCAAAAAGCCGTTAACGATTTCAAAGCGGCTAAAAAGTTGAGAGAAGAGACCAACAGATCAACTTTTGTCGAATATGACAAAAGAATCTGTTACCGCTGCAATGAAATTGGTCACATGGCCAAGCAGTGTGTGAAAAAGCTTGAGAAACCATTTTTGCAAAAACCCAAACCTAAAATTTCAACTAATGTTAAGGGTAAAACACCAATGATTTCCCCCGTTCGAATTTTGAAAAGAGGTGAATCTTTGAAGTCCGAGGAGAAGCCGAAATCAACCTTTGAGATTGGCGAATCTTCGAAAATTCACAAGACTTCAAAGATTTATCCGAAGACGAAAATTTTTGAAAATCAATCATGGGTGGCAAAATCAAAACAATCAGTTGAAGAGAAGAAGATGGAAAATGAGCTAAAATTTGAACCAAAAGTTTTTGCAAATGATGTTGAAAAACTTGAATTTGAACTAGACAAGTTGCTTGAGGAATTCCCACCAAATAAGGAGGGAGATTTAAAACCAAAATTCAAACATGTTGTTCCAAATGTCATCTTTAACATTCCGAAAGTTGATGTGTCATGTGATCTTGTGTTTGGTAGTGTTTCAAAGGTAAAGAAATCATGGGCTTTATTGTTTGAATGAATTTCTTTGATGTTTGCAGGGGCTTCCGAGGTCAATAATCTCAAAGTGGATCATGGACAGCGGAGCTTCGAGGCATATGACGGGAATGTTGGCTTTGCTCTACGATGTTAAATCAATCAACGGAGGATATGCTGGATTTGCAAGAAATCAGGGTGGCAGAATAGTTGGTGAAGGAACTCTAACAAATGGAGTCGTAACGTTTGACAAAGTGAACTATATCATCGAACTTGAAAACAATCTGTTGAGCATATCATAGATTTGTGACAAGCCTTTTACAGTACACTTTACAAAAAATGAATGTTTAATCATAAAACCTGGTTTTAAAATTCCTGAAGACATGGTGTTGATGCGAGCTCCCCGGGAAAACGATTTGTATGTCCTGGATATGAGTGTGGCAACAAGAACAGATCAAAAGAAACAATGTTTTATGACAAAAACAAAAGCGACTAAAAAAGAGTCAAGAATGTGGCATCGAAAGATGGGCCACATTCATGTCAGAAAAATGAATTTTCTTGTGCACAATGATCTTGTAGAAGGTGTAAATCTGAAAAATTTTCATTTAAATGATGATTGTGTAGAGTGCAAGAAGGGAAAACAAACGAAGAAAACACACCCACAGAAGCTGTTGAATTCAATCAGGGTGCCGCTCGAGAGACTCCACATGGATCTCTTCGGACCAGTTAATGTGCAGAGCATTAGTGGAGACTTGTACTGTCTAGTAGTCACTGACAACTTCACTAGATTTTCATGGGTGATGTTTCTGGAAAGGAAAGATCAAACATTTGATTCACTGATGATCTTATTCAAGAAGATGGAAACGCTGTACAAATTGCCAATCAGAAGAATACGAAGCGACAATGGAACGGAGTTCAAAAACAATCGCATGCTCGAGTTTTGTAATGAGAAAGGAATTCTTCATGAATTCAGTGCACCATACACTCCACAGCAAAATGGTGTAGCTGAACGAAAGAATCGCACATTAATTGAAATAGCTCGAACTATGCTTGCCGATTCCAAGTTGCCAATATTCTTCTGGAGTGAAGCAGTTGCAACAGCGTGTTATACATTGAATCGTGTCCTAACAGTGAAGAAATACAAGAAAACCTGTTTCGAACTTCTTCATCGTTATAAGCCAAATTTAAAATTTTTAGAACCGTTTGGATCTCCTTGTACTTTTATTGATCCAGATGGTAAGTTTGGTGCTAAAAGTAACGAGGGTTTCTTTGTAGGTTATGCGAGTCCGCTAAAGAGGGTATTCGTTCCATGCCTGGGGAAGATAATTCAGGTTTAGCATGTTGATTGTCAGAGGTTTACACCTCCACCGCAACTTCCCGGAAAAAGATTGCTTTTCGATTATGAAAAACTTTGGGAGTCTTTCCAACTGCCGACTAAGCCAAGTGTAGAGGAACTCGTACTATTATACCAACAGCAACAATCTATGTCACAAGATCAGGTGCCAAGACCGTTGGTAGTTTCTCAACCCGCCGTGGGTGCAAATGATCATGAGGCCGGTCCAAGTGGAACAGCTCACGAAACCCCAGAAGAACCAGCTCCAACATTTGATCAATCTGACGACTCAGAATCGGAACCCGGTCCAACTTTTGATGAGGAACCAAATGTTGCGACTTCAGAAGCTGTGGATCACACGGGTGATCAGGATATCACAAACTTGCAATCGGAAGTGAGCGTGCCAGACACTGTCATGCCAAGAACTTTGTCTTACCATCCTTCAGAGCAAATAATTGGTGATCTTCAGAGTGGAGTGAAAACCCGAGATCAAATCAACAAAGCTCTTACATGTTTTTATACAACTGTCACTCCTTTATAAGTTGACTTCTCACTAAAATGTTTCATTTCACAGGTTGAACCACGAACATATAAGGAAGCTTTAACTGAAGAAAGCTGGGTGAACGCTATGCAGGAAGAGCTGCAGCAGTTTTAGAAGTTAGGAGTATGGAGATTGGTGGATCTTCCTGAAAATCAGAAGCTGATAAAGACAAAGTGGGTCTTTAAATGTAAAAGAGATGATAGAGGAAAGATTGTAAGAAATAAAGCACGATTGGTAGTACGGGGTTTCAGTCAGCAAGAAGGCATTGACTTTACGGAAGTGTATGCACCTGTTGCTAGACTCGAGGCGATAAGAATCTTCCTGGCATTCGCGTCCTGGAAAGGATTCAAAGCCTACCAACTAGATGTGAAATCTGCATTCCTTTATGGCAAAATCAAAGAAGAAGTGTATGTTGGACAACCGCCGGGGTTCACAGATCCAGTGCACAAAAACAAAGTCTATCTTCTCGACAAAGCGCTTTACGGACTACACCAGGCCCCGAGAGCCTGGTACGAGACGCTTTCCCAATATCTGCTGACCAACGGGTTCACCAGAGGGACGGTCGATAGCACTTTGTTTACAAAAGAGGTTGCAGGGCATCTATTGATCGTGCAGATTTACGTCGACGACATCATCTTTGGATCGACAAATGATGATTTGTGTAAAGAGTTTGAGAAAGTGATGAAAAGAAAGTTTGAAATGAGTTCGATGGGGGAGATGAAGTTCTTCCTAGGGCTACAGGTGGAGCAAATGCCCGAAGGAATCTTCATTCATCAAACCAAATACGTGAACGATGTTCTGGAAAAGTTCAACATGTCTGAATCTACTCCAACATCAACCCCCTGTCTCAAAATCACGAGATCTGCCCGGATAAGAGTGGAGAGAAAGTGGACGAGACGTATTATCGGTCGATAATTGGATCTTTGATGTATCTGACTGCTTCCCGCCCAGACATCATGTATCCGACTTGCTTGTGTGCCTGATATCAGTCCAGCCCAAGACAGTTACACCTGACGATCGTGAAACGCATTTTACGGTATCTTAAAGGCTGCCCAAGCACCGGCTTGTGGTATCCTAAGTTTGGTGACTTTTCTCTCACAGGTTATGCTGATTCGGATTTTGGTAGCTGCAAGCAAAATGCAAAGTCTACCACTGCTGGCTGTCAGTACTTTGGAACTTGACTAGTCACCTGGCAGTGCAAGAAACAAACCTCAGTCGCTCTCTCTACATGCGAGGCTGAATACGTTTCGGCCTCCAGCTGTTGCTCTCAGATCCTCTGGATCCAGCAACAGATAAGGGACATTGGTTTGCAGTTCTTGGACACTCCTATATTTGTGGACAATGAGGCAGTGATAAACATAACAAAAAACCCGGTACACCACTCTAAAACAAAGCATACTGAAATCCGACATCATTTCATCCGTGATTGTCACGAGAAGAAATTGATTCGCATTGAATATATACACACCGATGATCAGAGAGCTGATTTTTATACCAAACCTTTTGATAGAACAAGATTTAACTATCTTTTAAAATTAAATGGTTTAAAAGATTTGTTTTCTGGGAGGGTAATTGAGTGTGAAGCTGAGGAGGACAGCGATCTGAAGTGATCCACGTCGTGTTTTCAAGTTTTTGTACAGTTTATTTTCTGCTTTTGATAAAACCAAAGACACAAAAATATGTTTTTGTTTTTAGGGGGAGAAAGTTTGCAGAAAATCCAAAAAACATGATAAAATATCAAAATCCAAAAACATTGAAAAAATTGAAAAAGAGTTTGTGTAAAAAGGGGAAATGATAGTACATCAGCTAGACAGATGCAGTACGCTAAAGAATTGTATAGTTAAAAATGTGTTAAGCAGTCTCGCTGATGATGTGTCGATAGGTTTTTACACATTTAGTAGATTTGTTTGGGATATAAACATAAAATCATAACTTGCTTTTACGTGGGCAACATCTCTAGGATATATAGGTAACCCCTGAAATCCTGTTTGAAAGATCCTATTTCTGACATACTAGGTCTTTGTACGTGATGATATCTGAGGTATTATACCAGGACTTCTGATTTTGCGGAAGCAACAGCCTAGTCCTCGTATAATACTCTGCACAGCTTTATTCATAAAGCCTCCCCTCAGCATAAAAAATGATGTAACATTGCAAAATGCTAATCATGTGCTGTTGTAAAAAAGATTCCCAAAGGGAACCCACCGAAAGTCGAGCCATCATCTCTCTGATTGAACGGAAGTTCTAGCCTGAGCTCTCATGGCCTCGCATTCAACCAATACAAATTCCAACCGGTAAATCTTGATCTGGTAAAGAAAGAAGGTGTAGAAGTAAGAAATGATGATGAAATCCAGCTAATTTCTGTAGAAAACCTCCTCCCAAGCTCTGATACCACTTGTAGGATAGAGAATTGACCCGAACGAGTCGTTCAGAGGCGTTCTTCTATGTTTCAGGTGCGGAATAACAAGAAACGTAGGTAAAAATAGCTTGTTCTTCACATAATCTACTGTTTTATTGATTTGACAATGATTACAGCTCAATCGTCACACCGGCAGCACCTTGGTATGGAATTCGACAAAGTTACAAATGATTTCACTTATCTGGTTTATATAGGGTTGAAGGTTCCGCTTATACGTACATGTCCACAAAAGCGGAACCTCAAGTGTACGTATAAGCGGAACTACCATGGACCATATAAGCGAAACCTTTACAAATGACCAAATAAGCGAAACTATCTCCTAACAACATACACTCGCCTATTTTCTCGTATATTGTGCCCTAATCTATACAATACAACATATGACTCGATCCAAGACGAAGTCGACAGATGAAGTGCACCAACAGACTCCCCCTCAGATGTTGACGGAGTCGTCCATCGAGTCACGACAATGCTGTATCTTCACATCTTCAATCTTGATCAGTCTCTAGGCTTTTCTCTCTCTCTTTCTTCAGACTCCCCCTCTCGATTTGCTGGCATTTCTTTGTTCTTCAGCAAAATCTGAATCAGGATCGTTGTCTGGCTTTTCATCAATCAAAATCCTCAGGTATCACAACCTGGCTTTCGTTCAGTTTCAAGATCAAAATTTGGCTATCTTCTAGATTGAGTCTCTGGATCGACCTGACACAACTTAACCTGCAAAGACTTAACCCAGAAATAAATTTTCTAGATTTAACAAATTTAATGCACCAACAGTCTGACATAATCAGATGACACCTTCTCATAACATGTACACCAACAACACTCTCTCTTAGATCATACACACATGATGAACCACTTTTTGATTTAGAAAACATATCTGGATATTTCAACCACACTCTCCCTCACAATAATGTCATCATGTTTAGCATTCGGAATTTTGAAAATCAGCTTTCCTACATCAGTTGTCAAAAATCTTTTTGGTCTTTTCAAAAGATTTATGCTAAAATACACCCAAAATCTTTTTGGATTTTTCTAATAGAAAGTAAATGACACCACTTGTAAAGACAGAATGAAGCAGAAATGAAATATATACAGGCAATATTTTTGTGAGTTCGTGTAAGAGGATCATATCACTTTTTGAGACAAATCACCAACACCGTTCAGCTTCATTTCATTTTAAGTTTTAAACAATTCACCTAGATTGTCAGTATATTTGTCCACTTAAATTTTCACACAAAGTTCAATTGATCCGAGATACGATGTTAATGTTTTAAGAACTTAAACTTATCCGTGTGTCCTATTACTTGAATATACTCTCGTATCCAGATCCCAATATTCAGTCTTACAGGTGAGTATACCACAGATGATATCTGTTCAGGGGTTAAATGCGAGGGTCGTGAGAGCTCAGGTCGATACTTCCGTATACGCAGAGAGATGACGGCTTCGACTTATCGGTGTGTCCCCTTTAGAGGATCTTTTAGATTTCAACAGCAGCGACTATCAATTTTATTGTTTCATCAGCATGCTGAGGGCGAAGCTATGTTTCAAGCTTTTTACGGAAAGCATTATCCGGGGACTAGGTCAGTATTTCCATACAGCAGAAGTCCCGGAATAATACCCCAGATATCACTGAGCATAAAGACCTAGTATCTCAGAATAAGGGACCTTTCAAACAAGATTTCAGGGGTTACCTATATATCCAAGATGTTGTTACCCACAGAATAAGCAAGTTTGAATTTTTAGGTTTATATCTCGTCACAATCTACTAATTGTGTAAAAACCTACTGGCATATCCGCAGTGAGATTGTTTATCACATTTTAACTTTCCAATTCTTTAGCATGTTGTGACAGTCCACTGATGTACTATCATTTCCTCTTTTTACAACGAAACTCATTTTTGAATTTTATCATGTTTTTGGCTTTTTCAAATTTTCTAATGTTTTTGGATTTTCTGAAATTTTCTACTCCCCCTAAAATGCAAACACATTAAAAAATTTGAAAACAAACAAAACTTCTTGACTCACTTGAAGAAAAAAATTCAAAACAAACTGTACATAAACACGACAACCAACATCGAATCGCATCAAATCGCCATTCACTAGGCATAAACAATCTGAACTCCCCCTTTCACAAACCATTTTCTCATTTAGATTTCAAAACACTTAAGTTTGTTTTAATCAAAATGATTTTTCCGGAAAATGAGTTTGTTTTTACCACTTGTAAGTTTACCACTTGTTTAAGTACGGGGATATGGTTCATCATCTTGTCAGTTTTATCAAATGTAGTAAATCAAGTACAACTTAATGTCCTTGATTCACTGTTTGCTATCAAGCAACCTCTAAACCATTTGTAAGAATAACCACTTGTAAGTATAACCAATCAATACCAATTGTAGGAATGAATCATCTATATTTTACCCATCAAAGTGCTGATTCCTGCTTCGCACTTACCAACCTGGAAGCTCCGGCGTAGTCATTCAACCTGTAAACATTCAAACACTTATCAAAAATTTTCATACACAATCATCAAAACATGAATGATGCCGATTCATGATCCACGATATAAACTTGGGATCTCCGGCGTAGTCCTTCGACTACATGGAAAGCATACATCCATCCAAGTCTTTTCAGGCTTTATGGCTTTCAATTCTTGCATAGTGGGATTGTAAGTTGCCTTTTTAGTTGCATAGAAATCTTTTACCCCCTTTGCTTTCCCATTCAACATTTTACCAAAAATTTTCTTTACACTTCCATTAAATGTTTTCTCGACATCAAATTTAGTTTTCTCATTGTAAAATTGATTCGAGATTTCAACATTCCCAACTTTCTTTTTAACTTCTTCAAATTTCAGTGATGGAAAATCATCATCATTCACTGAAATTTTCTCCTCAACCTGTGGCTCTTCTAGCTTTATGGAACCAGATTCATCGCCGTCATTCACATCATTCCTTTTAACAACCCACACTTGGTTGTCTTTTCCTTTCTTTTCATACATATTCTTCTTCGAACATTCACCAACCACATAAGTTGAATTTTCAAAAACTTTAAGTTTTTCAGTTGGTGGTTCAATATCAACAACTTTTTCTTTTAATTTCTGAGAAACTCCCTGTTTTGTTTTTGCATTCTTTGAACAATTCCATGCAATGTGATCAGCTTCATTGCACTTGTAACAGGTTCTAGTCTCTTTTTGATAAAACACTTCAGTTCCATTCTTCTTCCTTTCAGCAAGAAACTCTTGAATTGACTGTCTACAGAATGGTTTCTTTTGTTCCTCATCTGAGCTTCCACCTGACACAAATTCTGTTTTTATTTTAGAATTTTTATCATTTTTATAATTTCTGGTGGAATAAAACCAAGACCTTTCTTTTTGTAGCTACGATTTTGGTTAGGTTTCTTTTGAAAACCGGAACCAGAATTGTAACCTTTTTTCTTGTTTAACCGTTGTTGAACTCTTGAAGTACATTTTTTAGATTTTTCAAAACTTTCAATTCAGGAATATTAATTTCTATTAGTTTGAAAGTTTTGTTAATCAATTCAGTTTTAGTACTCATTATTGGGAACTCTTTGTTGTAATATAATTTGTCAGAACCATTCAAAGTATAAACTACTTCAAATGTTTCATCATTCAAATTTGCTGTTGATAACAAAAATTCTTTACTGTAAGACCGTTTAACCGACGACTTTGGACTGTTGACTGACGAATTTGACCCTCCAGACTCAGACTTTGACTCGGATTCCTCCTCAGTATCCAACACCTGATCGACCACCTTTTTGATTAACTCAGACTCATGATCAGTATCGGACGAGGTAAACGTGACATCAATGTTATCTAGTAAAACGTCAGTTGTGTCGGTTTTTAGCTTTATATTGACTGCTTTTTCAAGTTGCTCCTCATTTGGTTTTCTAGGAGAATACCCTTCCCAAATTGGAGGCGGACACTTGTTATAGCTAACAGTCGGTTTCTTACCACAATCTTTCTTCTTCTTCGGCTTCTCATCTTGAAAAGCTTCCATTCCTGCAACAGTTGGGTAAATACGATCAATGAGATAATCAGAACTATAATAGCTTTGCAGTAAACGTCTAATCCTCTCATTCTCGATTTTCTCTGTCTCCAACTCTTGCTTCCATTTAGCACTTTCTTCGATGTAGAAATTTATGGCTTTTTGCTTTGACATCATGACTGCATTCATCATCGTCAGTGCTTGTTCTCTTTCTGAGTTTGTCTTTTGGAGACCAGTTACTGTTTTGTTCAAGACATTGTACGATTCTTTCACGTAGTTAAGGTTGAACAGTAACTTCTCTTTCTTCTTCTCATATTCAGCTATTATGTCATCTTTTGCTGTACATTCCTTGCAAGCTTCCAAACACTTTGTGCAAGGCTTGACAACTTCAACAATCTTCTCAACCTCGATTGTTTTCACAACTTCAATCACCTTTTCTATTTCTGTCACCTTCTCAGATTCAGACATCTTTTCTTCACTTACCAGCTCAGTCTTACCATTCTCCTCAACAACATTTTCAGTCTTCATCTCCATGTGCTCTTTTGCAGCTCTTTTTGACTTCAACTTTTCCATTCGATCTGCAAAATAAAAATGAAAACTTTCAGGAGAAAGATGAGTTTTAGCAATATTGATATGTTTTTCTTCCTCATCATCACTGCTACTATCAACTGGTGACTGATCAAACTATACAGATTTTTCTGAATCGGCATTTGAAATACCAGAATCAGATGGTGTTTGATCAAATACAACTTCCTTTTCCGAAGTAACATCATTCTGAACACTCTCATCAGCACTCTGAGCATTCTGAGAACTTTCATCAGCACTTTCTAAACTTTCATCAGACGTAACAGACTGTTCCTCCACACTTTCCACTGTCTCACCAATAGACTTCATCCACGTGGTAAACATGTCTGGTTCTCTAACAATCTTGGCAATGAAAGCTTTGAACTCTCCATTTTCATCAACAAACATATCCTAGCTAAAGCCTTCAGGTAGTCTTTCATCATCTTGATCAACTAGACAAGCTTTGCTATCAGGAGATATGTATTTGCTCTAGTTGAAGTCCACTAAACATGATCTCTTAGAATCCTCAATCTTCCTACCATGAGCCGTCTGTGAATCTTGTGATTGACCAACCTGCTGATAAATGGCTTTCCGGTAATAGTCGTCTTTTCCGAACGGATTTTGAGCACCACTAGCTTCTCTGTTCTTGCATTCCCGTTTAAAATGGCCTTTCTCCCTGCATCGAAAACAAGTAACTTTAGATTTATCAAAACCTAAAGTAGATACATGAGCATCAAGAAAGTCATTTCTCCCGGTAATAGTCTTGAATTTTTCAGCACGCCTAAGAACACTAGCAAGACACCATTTGATATCCATTAGTTCCATCTCTTCGACGTCTATTTGATCGTAATCCTCTTTGGTGAGCATAGGATTTCCGATCCGACCAGCTACAAGACCCTCATATGATAACAATACAGAACCAAGTAGAGCCATGTAGTCTTTTGCAGTATCCTCTAAGAAACTTTGACCTTCTGGAAGATTTAGAGCTATGTTGCACTGAATCACGTAGCCATTTCCAGTTTTCGTGCTTTGAGACTGAAAACTTGTGTTTGGTTCTTTAGGATTGACACTTGGATATGATGAGAATCCACTGCTGCTTTTGGTTGAACTCTGATCAGCTTTTTCCGTTGAATCACCAGCACTGAAAGTAGTTTGGATTTTCGGACTTCTCTCAGCTTCAGGAACTGGAATGCTACCTTTATAGTACATCTTCACGTCCTGTTGACCACTCGGACTGTTCATCCTAGCGATCTTCTACTGTTCCAGATCCTGACTCTCGATCTTCTCGACGAACTGTGAGATTGTCAACCCATCATAAACACCCATGTTTTTCAGAATCATCAGATATGTTCCCCACTCTTTCTGTGGTAGTGCATCGGCTAGCTTGTCCACCCACTCTTCACGATCTTTTGTAATACTCAACATCGACATTGATCGTACAAGGTGACAGTATCTCTCAATCAACTTCTTTGTGTCTTCACCCGGTAGACTGCTGAACAGATCAAACTCTTTCTTTAACAGCGCCTTCTTGCTCTTTATAATATTTTCTCTACCCTCAAATTTGACTTTAAGTGCATCCCAGATTGACTTTGCAGTTTTGTCATGCTGTAGCAGAATGAATATATCCTCTTTGATTGCTTGTTGCAGCAGACTGATCATCATTTTCTCTGCTTTGTACATAACCCTTTCCTGATCCGTGAACTCAGATAACTCTTTAAGAACTTGTAAATCTGTTCGAGGCAACACATATTTCTTTAAGATGCATTCCCATGATCTAAGATGATTCGCTTGAACTCAGTTCTCAAATCTATCTTTCCACCCATAGTATTTGACGTGATGTCGTGGGTCACGCAAATTTAATCCCCAAACAACTATAGATAGTGGTAGTATGGTATCGAACTCAGGGAGTATGTGGAAGATGTGTCAACTGTATAGCTTTGTACTTAAACTAATATTAGACTAAATTGCAGAAATTAAAATTCAAGAGTTTGGATTGTTGATTTAGAAAACTAAATTAAAAACTAATTCAAATCAAAGTTGGTTGTAAAACAAATTAGGAGAGAACAATGATCACCTTAGGTTTCAGTTTCTTTAAACAATTGTGTGTAATTCCAACTAGAAAGAGTTACATAGACATAACTCGTGCATAGATGATTGAAGTGATAAAAGGGAACAAAGTACTCGGATTATATAAACGCGAGGTTGTTTCCCGATGACCAATTAACCAATAACCAACCCTAACCCTTCCCGTGATATCTCGATTGCCAACGGCACAAAGAACGTACGATTAAGACTAGAAATTGCAATATTGATTAACAAACTACAAACAATCAAACATACACCATGACATTCAAGCAACGCAAGTTATCATTCTAGAAATTCAGAAATTAAACACACAAAAGTTCAAGAAACATTCACCTAAGATGATCACCGAAGAGTTTAGCCGGACATGGCTCGGTGAATCATCATCATAATCAAACCAATGTTCATATGAATCAAAGATACAAACCGGATGATAAGAATCGTTCACAAGACAAGCAAGTAGCCAAAATTCGCCCCAAAGTTCATCCACAACCGTCCAATGATGAAAGATAGTGAAAAGACACTCAAAAACTGATTTAAATGATGGCAGTTACACTTTGGATCGCAGCTTCCACCGTAAATTACGGCTCCACCGTAATTTACGGTGGACATTGTTCTTTTACGGTGGGAATAAACTGTGCTACGGTGGGAACCATTTGTTTTTCAGGTCCACCGTAAATTACGGTGGGACCGTAATTTACGGTGATGACCTGAATGTTCTTCTTTCTTTCATCTTTTGTTCCACTCTTGACCCGTTCATCACCAAAGCCTCCCAAGCTGCGTTTAATCCATCTTTTAGCTCCTAAACCGCACCTGAAACATAAGCACCGTAGTTATCTAATTCAAGATAATTACACGATTAAGTGGAGGACTATTTCGTCTTTTAACATGCTTAAGGGTTGTCCAAAGGACCACCCGTCACATCCCCACACTTAACCGTTGCTTGTCCCAAGCAACTCATCAAAATGATTTCAACACAAGTGATCAAATTAAACCAAGCAAAGCATGCAATCGCTTTACCAACCCCTTTTTAACACCCAAGCAATGCACCCCTCTCAAATTCTCTCCTCTCGGCTACAAGTGAAAACTAGCAAAGATAAGCTAGACACACACTAGGCAAATGGGTGGTTGCACAATCATAAGCTTGTACCTAAATCGATCATTCTCCTACAATGGGTCAAACATGAATGCAAATCAAAGGGACTTCAAGGTTGTAACGCGGCTAGGTGTATAGGTAGGAAATGGAATATATATGAAGTAGCGAAAATTCGACCCGGTCTTTTTATTACAAACAAAAACAAACTAACAAACAAACGCACTACTATATACAAGACAATTAAGCCCCTTTTTTTCTTTTCATTGCTTTTCTCTTTTTTTTCTGATTTGATTTTTTTTTTCAAACAAACAACCATACGATAACGCATTAACCATATCTACTTCAAACTAGCAAAACTACTAATACTATCACTAACACTATCCGACCGGGTCAAATTTGGGTAAATTTTAAGGAAGTAGCTAGGGGAAAACAATGATAAGCTTCACAGGCACAAAATGGGCAACTAAATGTCCAAACCCCCGCCCCTCTCACTACCATGCTCATATATATACTTATGAGGTCCAACCCCCCAAGTCCCACACTCGCTCACACCATCGACGAGGCTACCTAATGCCCTTATCCTTTCTACATTCATGTTTAACTAAGGATTCAAATCGTATTCAAGCACAAGTTCTAATGCACCCCCACCCGTAGCCACTCTCATCAAAGACAATTATTTATGTACAAGTGTGGCTACAACTCTCACCAAGAACGAAAAAGGTATCAAGGGTTGCCGGTGCATCAACTTGGGGTTAAGTTAGGGCGTTCAAAATTTCACATCATTTCGCTTGGCTCAAAATTTTTCAAAAACCTCAAAATTTCCCCCCATCCCCACACTTGGGATACATTGACCCTAATGTATGGCTTTGGGAGGCTTTGATCACTAAACTCAATCACCATCAACAAAAGCTTGTTTTCTCAAACCCCAAATTTCTTTTTGTATTTTTCTTTTTATATTTTTTTTTATGTTTTTCTTTTTTTTTTTAACACGACACCACCAACACACACCAACCCAACAATCAACCACATAATCAAACACCACCCATCCTCCCTACCATAACCAACATAAACCAAAAATATGTACAAACTATACACAAGAGAGAATACCACCTGATTAATAGTAGCGCGGTCCCGGAGGTCCAAAGATGGATGACATCATATCATTCCACTCTCCAAATCCGAATGCGCCGCTGCTACTCCCTGCTTGTTGTTGCGCTCCCTCTTGCTGCCTCGGGTCAAGCCATTGAGAATGGTGGAGTGGTGGAGTCTGATATGAAATGCTACCATCATAAGGCGGCAATGAAGCATAGTCCACATGTTGTGGATCTTCAACAACCGGCCTTCCGGCATGCCAATCCGCATGCATCCGCCTCATTTGATCATCATGATATCTATTATTAGTATCCACCTCTCGAGAATATGCGAAGGTACGGTTCCATGCCTCATTGCGATCGAAGCTATGTTTTAACGACCGCTCTATGCTTGCACTATTCCTCGTGTTTTGATCATACAACGTCCTCTCCGACCCCGACCATGTATCAAAAATAGATGCCGGCGGACGTTGACTTTCGATCACCTCTTGCATTGAACCACTATAAGCCCACCCCGGCTCATAAGGTTGCTGCGCATAGTCGTAGAACATACCACCATGACCTCCACCAAAACCCCCTAGACCAACATTTGCACCACCATGCGGCTCGTCCGCATAATCCTCGTCCCCGCTCGGAACCATTTCTACATCACTTTCCGGCTCATCCGGCTCTCCCGGTAACAACTCTCTTGCACCCAATTTTAATGCCCTCCACCGTTGACCTTCCGATTTCAACTTATGATAACGTTCCGACTGAGTATACGTCCAAACATTCCCCAACCTATCCAATGTAAAAGGCTGGTGCCTTTTTGTCAAACCTCGGTCTTCGGATGTTAGCGCTTTCTGTTGTTTCATCAAACCCGTAATTATGCGGCAATACGGGACGATGTCTCTTCCATATTTGTTCCGGCAGATCCATAAGTGGTGCATGATAAGGTAACGTATAGGGAAGCGTGGGGACCCATGCATCAACGAATAAAGAACGGGTATCTCTGGGTACCTCATGTAACACCCCGACCCGAATAGGGCTGACGTGTCACTCTTACAGATATCAAAACTAAAAACCAATCCATAACATTAAATAAAAGATCTTAATTACATTTTATTACGTTACTGAAATAAAGAATCTTGGTCAGCAACTTCCTAACGCTCCTCACTGAAATCCCATATTATCCCATATTACCTGTGAAACAAATAAGACAAACACAAAAAGAAAAATACGGCTGAGCCAAAAGTTGCTCAGTAACGGAGAAATCAACAGTACAAGTAAAGTCATATCAGCGGAAGCAAAACACAGCAGAACAGAACTGAACTGAGACTGAACTGAAACGGTCACTGAAAACAAATGGAGGCACATGACTGATGCAAAACTGATGCACGAACCGATCTGAGATTGTGACGGAAACTGATACGGAAACAAAAGTCAGCCATACACATGACTGATACCTAACCAAACACAAAACCGTTGTAGAGATTGATACATCGCTGACCATGATGCCTAGAACAAATTAGGTTGTATAAACGACTTATTTTAAAACATCATTTAAATAATCTAGTATTCATACAACAATAAAAATTTCTAACCTATCGTTTGTAAATGAAACGTTTGAACAAATAAAAAAAATAGGTTATCATATTCATAGCAAATCATCATTGGACAAAAGAACTAATTTTCTAACTTTGAAAAGTTATATTATAAAAAAATAGAATAATTTAAATAATCTGGATTTCCGAATGAAACACTTTCGACCATTCCGTAAAACGACATGGGAAATAGAAACAAAACAAATAGCTAAGCCATAAATACCATTTAAATCCCGTGATCTATAAAAGAAAAGAATTGTCGAACTATTATTTTTAAATACACGTTTAGATTCAACTTCATATCTTTAATTAATCAATATTCATAAGTTTATTATTTAATCAAAATAACTATTTTATAACTATTTTTATAATGAAATTACTTAAACCGATTGAGAGAATCGACACGAAATAAAGACAGATCAAACGGCAAGAATAGAACAGACATTGAATCAAATACTGAATACATGTACTGACGGATACAAACTAAACGTATAACACCGGATCTAAATCTTAATCAAGACTGATACTGAGACGAAACTGATATAAACCAGTACAGATACTGAGTCAAAACAGACATAACTAATACATAACAGAATCGGACACTGAACATAGTCAGAAGCATACTTAACCCAATACTGATCGGAAACATAATCAGACGCGTACAAAACATATCAAACATATCAGAACAGATACTGAACATATTCACATACAGAAACATATACTAACTTACACGACAGATATATCAACAAACTAAGTCGTGTAACATGGAAGCACCCAAAGCCATAAACAGAACAGACTGGTGCACAGCTAGCTAGTCCATGCACCTATGAGATGGTGAGTGTGGCGTTCACCCATTATTCCATCTCCAGACAAACAAACTCAGACTCAGAGCTAAGATCGATCTATACGCCTCTAGTGGCCAAGGTGCTACACAAGCACATGCTAGAGACGCCGTGAACTTTGATTACGCACTGTCACGATAAGTGCCATGTCGTTGACGCCCAAACGACAAGCCAGACATGCTTGGGTGACAGAGTACAAATACTAAGGCCTTATAAATAGTTCACAGGCAACTGAAAATAATACTAACAGGAACATGCGACCATGATACAAGTCTGAGGTATGGCATGCTACAACACACTAGTAAACAAACAAACAAAGAAACACAAACCGACTCCTATAAGGTATCACATATCAAACGAATATAGGTATCATATCATGAAAATAACACTTCAAGACAGAGACAAAAATCCGTACTACAAAGTAACGGACATACAAAATATTACGATAGCAAGACCAAAGAATCCGTACCAACGAGTAACGAAAAATAAAAGTATACTATGATGAAAGAAAAACAGAATCCGTACCAACGAGTAACGAAAAATAAAATTATACTATGATGTAAAAGAAAAGGAATCCGTACCTTAATTCGACAAAGCAAAGCAAAGCAAAAGAAAACAAAGTCGGGTCGTCCATAAGTCGTACTAACACCTACATTAATTTTCTCGATTCAGATTCATAAGTTTTCGGATTACTTGTAATATTTATTGGGTAACTGTTGTTCCGGCGGCTTTCGAAATGTTTTAATTACTCTTTCCTTTTTTTTTTATATAGTGGTGGTGTATTATCATTATTTTACATAGTAACTAAATTACCATTATGTATTAAGTCGATTCTACAAAAGTGCGGGTCCATGCTATCTTCACAAGTTTGACTAACCAATTCATTTTGAATAAACAACCATCGTTGTTTCTTTTGTTTCCTTTATATGATGATATTACATACATTAATCTTATTAATATCTATAGTGACTATATATATATATTTTTTTTAAGAAAACACCAGCAAAAGTTTACAAAACCTTTAGTCAAAAGCTAAACTTCAAAGCGTATGAACATTCTCCTTAAAAATATCAACTTTAACTTTAAGATTAACTAAAACCAATTTAATAACAATAAAGCTTTTAAGTGATATAACAAGATTTTGTATACTCATACGTACAAGTTTTGATATACCATAACATAATGATTCTAATAATTTGATTTCGAAACTAACCAACACCTAAACCAACCAACACCCAAACCAACCAACATGTAAGGAAGAAGGATGACGAAATATGTTCTATCAAAACTATTGACGTGTTCGTCTTCTTCTTCAAAAGAACTCGACTTTACATCAGATTATATTTCTGTCGCCGGAACCGGTCAAAAAATTATCGTAACTATATTCGAGATTTGTAAATGAAGAATCAAAATCGTTACCCCAATAGATGAGCATGAACACATCAAAGAATGCAATGGTAGCGGCGGAATACTTGCGGCTAGCTTAAATAAAAATGAATGCACGGTGGTGGTCACGAACGGTTGCGGTGGCTGATGGTGGACTCCGGTGAAAAAGGCGTGGCGGCGAATGTCCCAGAAGTTCACAACAGAGGAGGGCAGCAACGACCGTGGTATGCACTGGGGCGGTACTAATGCGGTAGCGATGAAACCGCATAGGTAGAACCATGGCGGCAAGTGTTTGTGGGGATTGTGGTGCTTCAAATCATAATCAGACGATAGCGTGTGAAACTCGCGAGACGAAATGTTTCATCAACATAATTATCGGTTACAGATCCGCATAATACTCGTTTTAATCATTTTTGAAATGGAAATCTTACTCTAATTTGGAATACGGAGACAAATGGAAGGTATAATGAATTTAATGCAACTTTTAAATTACACCCCTAGGTTTAAGATAGTTTACACATTAGACCCTGTAGTCTTATATTTAGTTAATTTATAACCTAGACTTATAATCAAGTTTATTGCACCCAAATTTAATTTACAAATATATTTATTTAACTAAAATACAAAATCGTATTTTAGCATTTATTAACTAAACAGGTTCGTCAATGATCAATTAATCGTATAGGTGATGTCATATTGAATTTGGTTAAAACTAAATGATTTATTGATATTTATTACCTTAGGGTTTTCAAAATTTTGAGGTATTACAAATCTACCCCACTTAAAATAAAATTTCGTCCTCGAAATTGTTATGTAGAATACCGTATAGAACAAATACAAATATCTTATATCCAGATTACAAAGTGTCAACAATATGATTCAAGATTTAAGATTATAACTTCATAACTTCAAATTTAGATGGCAAATAAATAATATTATATCAAGATTTAGACTTGAACATATTTGGTCCAGTTAATTAGAAATACCATATATCAAGATACACATAAGTTTGGATTACATAAAATACAATTATTAATAATTAAATTACAAATCGATTTTCTTTTTACAATTAACAATTTTTATTCAATTTAAATAATATTGTTATATGCCAATACATTTACTACTCAAGATTAAAATTTTCAGGATATTACAAGATTGCATCTCTTAAAATAGTTTTGTCTTCGTAATTAATGTAATACCTAAATTACATGTTATGGGAACACATCTCATTAATTGAGAATTCAAAGTTAAAGAAGAAGAAAAAAAATAGATTATTCAAATGGTCGGATTGCTCAAAATTCTACATCTCAAGTTCTAACTCATTCAAATTCAAATGTCACTGATAAAAAAAAGTATGATTATCATTATGATTATTTTTATTTTAGTTGTGTGTATTGGAAGCTAGTATATTTATTAGTATTACCTAGTGGCATTTTGGGGGTGGACAAAGAGGTACTAAGTTCGATTCCCACAAAGGGGTTTTTTTTCCATATTTATTGGGTTTATTCAAAAATTGGCGTATAGGCATTATGCCTAGTGGAGATAGATATCATCGGGCGGTTCGCTGGTGGCACGATAATACTCTAGTGATCCGTCGGTGATCCAAATTTGACGTTCGAAAAGAAAAGTATATCAATTAATACTATTACTAAACGAGGATGACACTAACACAAATTTACTATTATTATGTATCTAAATATATATACTATTTATTATTATACATTTAAATATATAGTTTTTTTTTATGTTTTACAAATACTCAAAGATAAAGATGAGTATGTGTCATTGGCCTATGAAATTTAGGCATCTAATACATACGAACAAACTTCATCAAATTGCATACACTAGTTTAATAATACGAAGTTATGGACATATTAAATAATACAAAGTTATCGATACCACAAGGTATATGAGGACTGAATTATATTAAATTCTAGTGCGATCAAAGCCAAATCGAACAAATAGAAAATACGAGTACTAAGACGTAAATGGATTTGGACATGCATCGATCCACATAATAGGAATCCAAAAGCGCACGTATGTACCTGCAATTCACAATTACGTTCATGACCGTAATTGTCAATCACCTTACATCAGTGCCCTAACTGTCCTCCCGCCATGCGTCTTGATGACTTATCCAAATTGTAAGGCAGGAAAAGTGACGATAAATGAATCATAATCAAATGTTATAACTAAAATAATAATAATAATAATAATAATAATAATAATAATAATAATAATAATAATAATAATAATAATAATAATAATAATGAGATGATGACTAAAGTAGATGTGTCGATTCCACGAGGTTACATATTATCAATGTGAAAGATCTCTTGAAGGGCGCATGGTAGCAAGATCAACGTCGCGCGTACTCGAGCTCATTTGATAACATGGTCACTTCAATCATGTCATCCACCAATTTTCATTCCATTAAGATTTGTAATGTAACCGCAATGATGATAGAAAAACGAATTATTAGTCCACAGAGTCGAAGCACATAACACGTCGGTAGAAATTAACAAAACAAGTATCCCTAACAGATCACTTCAAAGACCCAAACTGATGAGTACGGAGATTGACCAGAAATGATAATCCTAACCCAACGTCTACCCATTAACTCACAGGTCTAGTTTTTAAAGTTTAAGTTTTCTACAGGAAAGAGCCTTTGCTCTGATACCATAATTGTAACACCCCGACCCGAATAGGGCTGACGTGTCACTCTTACAGATATCAAAACTAAAAACCAATCCATAACATTAAATAAAAGATCTTAATTACATTTTATTACGTTACTGAAATAAAGAATCTTGGTCAGCAACTTCCTAACGCTCCTCACTGAAATCCCATATTATCCCATATTACCTGTGAAACAAATAAGACAAACACAAAAAGAAAAATACGGCTGAGCCAAAAGTTGCTCAGTAACGGAGAAATCAACAGTACAAGTAAAGTCATATCAGCGGAAGCAAAACACAGCAGAACAGAACTGAACTGAGACTGAACTGAAACGGTCACTGAAAACAAATGGAGGCACATGACTGATGCAAAACTGATACACGAACCGATCTGAGATTGTGACGGAAACTGATACGGAAACAAAAGTCAGCCATACACATGACTGATACCTAACCAAACACAAAACCGTTGTAGAGATTGATACATCGCTGACCATGATGCCTAGAACAAATTAGGTTGTATAAACGACTTATTTTAAAACATCATTTAAATAATCTAGTATTCATACAACAATAAAAATTTCTAACCTATCGTTTGTAAATGAAACGTTTGAACAAATAAAAAAAATAGGTTATCATATTCATAGCAAATCATCATTGGACAAAAGAACTAATTTTCTAACTTTGAAAAGTTATATTATAAAAAAATAGAATAATTTAAATAATCTGGATTTCCGAATGAAACACTTTCGACCATTCCGTAAAACGACATGGGAAATAGAAACAAAACAAATAGCTAAGCCATAAATACCATTTAAATCCCGTGATCTATAAAAGAAAAGAATTGTCGAACTATTATTTTTAAATACACGTTTAGATTCAACTTCATATCTTTAATTAATCAATATTCATAAGTTTATTATTTAATCAAAATAACTATTTTATAACTATTTTTATAATGAAATTACTTAAACCGATTGAGAGAATCGACACGAAATAAAGACAGATCAAACGGCAAGAATAGAACAGACATTGAATCAAATACTGAATACATGTACTGACGGATACAAACTAAACGTATAACACCGGATCTAAATCTTAATCAAGACTGATACTGAGACGAAACTGATATAAACCAGTACAGATACTGAGTCAAAACAGACATAACTAATACATAACAGAATCGGACACTGAACATAGTCAGAAGCATACTTAACCCAATACTGATCGGAAACATAATCAGACGCGTACAAAACATATCAAACATATCAGAACAGATACTGAACATATTCACATACAGAAACATATACTAACTTACACGACAGATATATCAACAAACTAAGTCGTGTAACATGGAAGCACCCAAAGCCATAAACAGAACAGACTGGTGCACAGCTAGCTAGTCCATGCACCTATGAGATGGTGAGTGTGGCGTTCACCCATTATTCCATCTCCAGACAAACAAACTCAGACTCAGAGCTAAGATCGATCTATACGCCTCTAGTGGCCAAGGTGCTACACAAGCACATGCTAGAGACGCCGTGAACTTTGATTACGCACTGTCACGATAAGTGCCATGTCGTTGACGCCCAAACGACAAGCCAGACATGCTTGGGTGACAGAGTACAAATACTAAGGCCTTATAAATAGTTCACAGGCAACTGAAAATAATACTAACAGGAACATGCGACCATGATACAAGTCTGAGGTATGGCATGCTACAACACACTAGTAAACAAACAAACAAAGAAACACAAACCGACTCCTATAAGGTATCACATATCAAACGAATATAGGTATCATATCATGAAAATAACACTTCAAGACAGAGACAAAAATCCGTACTACAAAGTAACGGACATACAAAATATTACGATAGCAAGACCAAAGAATCCGTACCAACGAGTAACGAAAAATAAAAGTATACTATGATGAAAGAAAAACAGAATCCGTACCAACGAGTAACGAAAAATAAAATTATACTATGATGTAAAAGAAAAGGAATCCGTACCTTAATTCGACAAAGCAAAGCAAAGCAAAAGAAAACAAAGTCGGGTCGTCCATAAGTCGTACTAACACCTACATTAATTTTCTCGATTCAGATTCATAAGTTTTCGGATTACTTGTAATATTTATTGGGTAACTGTTGTTCCGGCGGCTTTCGAAATGTTTTAATTACTCTTTCCTTTTTTTTTTATATAGTGGTGGTGTATTATCATTATTTTACATAGTAACTAAATTACCATTATGTATTAAGTCGATTCTACAAAAGTGCGGGTCCATGCTATCTTCACAAGTTTGACTAACCAATTCATTTTGAATAAACAACCATCGTTGTTTCTTTTGTTTCCTTTATATGATGATATTACATACATTAATCTTATTAATATCTATAGTGACTATATATATATATTTTTTTTAAGAAAACACCAGCAAAAGTTTACAAAACCTTTAGTCAAAAGCTAAACTTCAAAGCGTATGAACATTCTCCTTAAAAATATCAACTTTAACTTTAAGATTAACTAAAACCAATTTAATAACAATAAAGCTTTTAAGTGATATAACAAGATTTTGTATACTCATACGTACAAGTTTTGATATACCATAACATAATGATTCTAATAATTTGATTTCGAAACTAACCAACACCTAAACCAACCAACACCCAAACCAACCAACATGTAAGGAAGAAGGATGACGAAATATGTTCTATCAAAACTATTGACGTGTTCGTCTTCTTCTTCAAAAGAACTCGACTTTACATCAGATTATATTTCTGTCGCCGGAACCGGTCAAAAAATTATCGTAACTATATTCGAGATTTGTAAATGAAGAATCAAAATCGTTACCCCAATAGATGAGCATGAACACATCAAAGAATGCAATGGTAGCGGCGGAATACTTGCGGCTAGCTTAAATAAAAATGAATGCACGGTGGTGGTCACGAACGGTTGCGGTGGCTGATGGTGGACTCCGGTGAAAAAGGCGTGGCGGCGAATGTCCCAGAAGTTCACAACAGAGGAGGGCAGCAACGACCGTGGTATGCACTGGGGCGGTACTAATGCGGTAGCGATGAAACCGCATAGGTAGAACCATGGCGGCAAGTGTTTGTGGGGATTGTGGTGCTTCAAATCATAATCAGACGATAGCGTGTGAAACTCGCGAGACGAAATGTTTCATCAACATAATTATCGGTTACAGATCCGCATAATACTCGTTTTAATCATTTTTGAAATGGAAATCTTACTCTAATTTGGAATACGGAGACAAATGGAAGGTATAATGAATTTAATGCAACTTTTAAATTACACCCCTAGGTTTAAGATAGTTTACACATTAGACCCTGTAGTCTTATATTTAGTTAATTTATAACCTAGACTTATAATCAAGTTTATTGCACCCAAATTTAATTTACAAATATATTTATTTAACTAAAATACAAAATCGTATTTTAGCATTTATTAACTAAACAGGTTCGTCAATGATCAATTAATCGTATAGGTGATGTCATATTGAATTTGGTTAAAACTAAATGATTTATTGATATTTATTACCTTAGGGTTTTCAAAATTTTGAGGTATTACAAATCTACCCCACTTAAAATAAAATTTCGTCCTCGAAATTGTTATGTAGAATACCGTATAGAACAAATACAAATATCTTATATCCAGATTACAAAGTGTCAACAATATGATTCAAGATTTAAGATTATAACTTCATAACTTCAAATTTAGATGGCAAATAAATAATATTATATCAAGATTTAGACTTGAACATATTTGGTCCAGTTAATTAGAAATACCATATATCAAGATACACATAAGTTTGGATTACATAAAATACAATTATTAATAATTAAATTACAAATCGATTTTCTTTTTACAATTAACAATTTTTATTCAATTTAAATAATATTGTTATATGCCAATACATTTACTACTCAAGATTAAAATTTTCAGGATATTACAAGATTGCATCTCTTAAAATAGTTTTGTCTTCGTAATTAATGTAATACCTAAATTACATGTTATGGGAACACATCTCATTAATTGAGAATTCAAAGTTAAAGAAGAAGAAAAAAAATAGATTATTCAAATGGTCGGATTGCTCAAAATTCTACATCTCAAGTTCTAACTCATTCAAATTCAAATGTCACTGATAAAAAAAAGTATGATTATCATTATGATTATTTTTATTTTAGTTGTGTGTATTGGAAGCTAGTATATTTATTAGTATTACCTAGTGGCATTTTGGGGGTGGACAAAGAGGTACTAAGTTCGATTCCCACAAAGGGGTTTTTTTTCCATATTTATTGGGTTTATTCAAAAATTGGCGTATAGGCATTATGCCGAGTGGAGATAGATATCATCGGGCGGTTCGCTGGTGGCACGATAATACTCTAGTGATCCGTCGGTGATCCAAATTTGACGTTCGAAAAGAAAAGTATATCAATTAATACTATTACTAAACGAGGATGACACTAACACAAATTTACTATTATTATGTATCTAAATATATATACTATTTATTATTATACATTTAAATATATAGTTTTTTTTTTATGTTTTACAAATACTAAAAGATAAAGATGAGTATGTGTCATTGGCCTATGAAATTTAGGCATCTAATACATACGAACAAACTTCATCAAATTGCATACACTAGTTTAATAATACGAAGTTATGGACATATTAAATAATACAAAGTTATCGATACCACAAGGTATATGAGGACTGAATTATATTAAATTCTAGTGCGATCAAAGCCAAATCGAACAAATAGAAAATACGAGTACTAAGACGTAAATGGATTTGGACATGCATCGATCCACATAATAGGAATCCAAAAGCGCACGTATGTACCTGCAATTCACAATTACGTTCATGACCGTAATTGTCAATCACCTTACATCAGTGCCCTAACTGTCCTCCCGCCATGCGTCTTGATGACTTATCCAAATTGTAAGGCAGGAAAAGTGACGATAAATGAATCATAATCAAATGTTATAACTAAAATAATAATAATAATAATAATAATAATAATAATAATAATAATAATAATAATAATAATAATAATAATAATAATAATAATAATAATGAGATGATGACTAAAGTAGATGTGTCGATTCCACGAGGTTACATATTATCAATGTGAAAGATCTCTTGAAGGGCGCATGGTAGCAAGATCAACGTCGCGCGTACTCGAGCTCATTTGATAACATGGTCACTTCAATCATGTCATCCACCAATTTTCATTCCATTAAGATTTGTAATGTAACCGCAATGATGATAGAAAAACGAATTATTAGTCCACAGAGTCGAAGCACATAACACGTCGGTAGAAATTAACAAAACAAGTATCCCTAACAGATCACTTCAAAGACCCAAACTGATGAGTACGGAGATTGACCAGAAATGATAATCCTAACCCAACGTCTACCCATTAACTCACAGGTCTAGTTTTTAAAGTTTAAGTTTTCTACAGGAAAGAGCCTTTGCTCTGATACCATAATTGTAACACCCCGACCCGAATAGGGCTGACGTGTCACTCTTACAGATATCAAAACTAAAAACCAATCCATAACATTAAATAAAAGATCTTAATTACATTTTATTACGTTACTGAAATAAAGAATCTTGGTCAGCAACTTCCTAACGCTCCTCACTGAAATCCCATATTATCCCATATTACCTGTGAAACAAATAAGACAAACACAAAAAGAAAAATACGGCTGAGCCAAAAGTTGCTCAGTAACGGAGAAATCAACAGTACAAGTAAAGTCATATCAGCGGAAGCAAAACACAGCAGAACAGAACTGAACTGAGACTGAACTGAAACGGTCACTGAAAACAAATGGAGGCACATGACTGATGCAAAACTGATACACGAACCGATCTGAGATTGTGACGGAAACTGATACGGAAACAAAAGTCAGCCATACACATGACTGATACCTAACCAAACACAAAACCGTTGTAGAGATTGATACATCGCTGACCATGATGCCTAGAACAAATTAGGTTGTATAAACGACTTATTTTAAAACATCATTTAAATAATCTAGTATTCATACAACAATAAAAATTTCTAACCTATCGTTTGTAAATGAAACGTTTGAACAAATAAAAAAAATAGGTTATCATATTCATAGCAAATCATCATTGGACAAAAGAACTAATTTTCTAACTTTGAAAAGTTATATTATAAAAAAATAGAATAATTTAAATAATCTGGATTTCCGAATGAAACACTTTCGACCATTCCGTAAAACGACATGGGAAATAGAAACAAAACAAATAGCTAAGCCATAAATACCATTTAAATCCCGTGATCTATAAAAGAAAAGAATTGTCGAACTATTATTTTTAAATACACGTTTAGATTCAACTTCATATCTTTAATTAATCAATATTCATAAGTTTATTATTTAATCAAAATAACTATTTTATAACTATTTTTATAATGAAATTACTTAAACCGATTGAGAGAATCGACACGAAATAAAGACAGATCAAACGGCAAGAATAGAACAGACATTGAATCAAATACTGAATACATGTACTGACGGATACAAACTAAACGTATAACACCGGATCTAAATCTTAATCAAGACTGATACTGAGACGAAACTGATATAAACCAGTACAGATACTGAGTCAAAACAGACATAACTAATACATAACAGAATCGGACACTGAACATAGTCAGAAGCATACTTAACCCAATACTGATCGGAAACATAATCAGACGCGTACAAAACATATCAAACATATCAGAACAGATACTGAACATATTCACATACAGAAACATATACTAACTTACACGACAGATATATCAACAAACTAAGTCGTGTAACATGGAAGCACCCAAAGCCATAAACAGAACAGACTGGTGCACAGCTAGCTAGTCCATGCACCTATGAGATGGTGAGTGTGGCGTTCACCCATTATTCCATCTCCAGACAAACAAACTCAGACTCAGAGCTAAGATCGATCTATACGCCTCTAGTGGCCAAGGTGCTACACAAGCACATGCTAGAGACGCCGTGAACTTTGATTACGCACTGTCACGATAAGTGCCATGTCGTTGACGCCCAAACGACAAGCCAGACATGCTTGGGTGACAGAGTACAAATACTAAGGCCTTATAAATAGTTCACAGGCAACTGAAAATAATACTAACAGGAACATGCGACCATGATACAAGTCTGAGGTATGGCATGCTACAACACACTAGTAAACAAACAAACAAAGAAACACAAACCGACTCCTATAAGGTATCACATATCAAACGAATATAGGTATCATATCATGAAAATAACACTTCAAGACAGAGACAAAAATCCGTACTACAAAGTAACGGACATACAAAATATTACGATAGCAAGACCAAAGAATCCGTACCAACGAGTAACGAAAAATAAAAGTATACTATGATGAAAGAAAAACAGAATCCGTACCAACGAGTAACGAAAAATAAAATTATACTATGATGTAAAAGAAAAGGAATCCGTACCTTAATTCGACAAAGCAAAGCAAAGCAAAAGAAAACAAAGTCGGGTCGTCCATAAGTCGTACTAACACCTACATTAATTTTCTCGATTCAGATTCATAAGTTTTCGGATTACTTGTAATATTTATTGGGTAACTGTTGTTCCGGCGGCTTTCGAAATGTTTTAATTACTCTTTCCTTTTTTTTTATATAGTGGTGGTGTATTATCATTATTTTACATAGTAACTAAATTACCATTATGTATTAAGTCGATTCTACAAAAGTGCGGGTCCATGCTATCTTCACAAGTTTGACTAACCAATTCATTTTGAATAAACAACCATCGTTGTTTCTTTTGTTTCCTTTATATGATGATATTACATACATTAATCTTATTAATATCTATAGTGACTATATATATATATTTTTTTTAAGAAAACACCAGCAAAAGTTTACAAAACCTTTAGTCAAAAGCTAAACTTCAAAGCGTATGAACATTCTCCTTAAAAATATCAACTTTAACTTTAAGATTAACTAAAACCAATTTAATAACAATAAAGCTTTTAAGTGATATAACAAGATTTTGTATACTCATACGTACAAGTTTTGATATACCATAACATAATGATTCTAATAATTTGATTTCGAAACTAACCAACACCTAAACCAACCAACACCCAAACCAACCAACATGTAAGGAAGAAGGATGACGAAATATGTTCTATCAAAACTATTGACGTGTTCGTCTTCTTCTTCAAAAGAACTCGACTTTACATCAGATTATATTTCTGTCGCCGGAACCGGTCAAAAAATTATCGTAACTATATTCGAGATTTGTAAATGAAGAATCAAAATCGTTACCCCAATAGATGAGCATGAACACATCAAAGAATGCAATGGTAGCGGCGGAATACTTGCGGCTAGCTTAAATAAAAATGAATGCACGGTGGTGGTCACGAACGGTTGCGGTGGCTGATGGTGGACTCCGGTGAAAAAGGCGTGGCGGCGAATGTCCCAGAAGTTCACAACAGAGGAGGGCAGCAACGACCGTGGTATGCACTGGGGCGGTACTAATGCGGTAGCGATGAAACCGCATAGGTAGAACCATGGCGGCAAGTGTTTGTGGGGATTGTGGTGCTTCAAATCATAATCAGACGATAGCGTGTGAAACTCGCGAGACGAAATGTTTCATCAACATAATTATCGGTTACAGATCCGCATAATACTCGTTTTAATCATTTTTGAAATGGAAATCTTACTCTAATTTGGAATACGGAGACAAATGGAAGGTATAATGAATTTAATGCAACTTTTAAATTACACCCCTAGGTTTAAGATAGTTTACACATTAGACCCTGTAGTCTTATATTTAGTTAATTTATAACCTAGACTTATAATCAAGTTTATTGCACCCAAATTTAATTTACAAATATATTTATTTAACTAAAATACAAAATCGTATTTTAGCATTTATTAACTAAACAGGTTCGTCAATGATCAATTAATCGTATAGGTGATGTCATATTGAATTTGGTTAAAACTAAATGATTTATTGATATTTATTACCTTAGGGTTTTCAAAATTTTGAGGTATTACAAATCTACCCCACTTAAAATAAAATTTCGTCCTCGAAATTGTTATGTAGAATACCGTATAGAACAAATACAAATATCTTATATCCAGATTACAAAGTGTCAACAATATGATTCAAGATTTAAGATTATAACTTCATAACTTCAAATTTAGATGGCAAATAAATAATATTATATCAAGATTTAGACTTGAACATATTTGGTCCAGTTAATTAGAAATACCATATATCAAGATACACATAAGTTTGGATTACATAAAATACAATTATTAATAATTAAATTACAAATCGATTTTCTTTTTACAATTAACAATTTTTATTCAATTTAAATAATATTGTTATATGCCAATACATTTACTACTCAAGATTAAAATTTTCAGGATATTACAAGATTGCATCTCTTAAAATAGTTTTGTCTTCGTAATTAATGTAATACCTAAATTACATGTTATGAGAACACATCTCATTAATTGAGAATTCAAAGTTAAAGAAGAAGAAAAAAAATAGATTATTCAAATGGTCGGATTGCTCAAAATTCTACATCTCAAGTTCTAACTCATTCAAATTCAAATGTCACTGATAAAAAAAAGTATGATTATCATTATGATTATTTTTATTTTAGTTGTGTGTATTGGAAGCTAGTATATTTATTAGTATTACCTAGTGGCATTTTGGGGGTGGACAAAGAGGTACTAAGTTCGATTCCCACAAAGGGGTTTTTTTTCCATATTTATTGGGTTTATTCAAAAATTGGCGTATAGGCATTATGCCTAGTGGAGATAGATATCATCGGGCGGTTCGCTGGTGGCACGATAATACTCTAGTGATCCGTCGGTGATCCAAATTTGACGTTCGAAAAGAAAAGTATATCAATTAATACTATTACTAAACGAGGATGACACTAACACAAATTTACTATTATTATGTATCTAAATATATATACTATTTATTATTATACATTTAAATATATAGTTTTTTTTTTATGTTTTACAAATACTCAAAGATAAAGATGAGTATGTGTCATTGGCCTATGAAATTTAGGCATCTAATACATACGAACAAACTTCATCAAATTGCATACACTAGTTTAATAATACGAAGTTATGGACATATTAAATAATACAAAGTTATCGATACCACAAGGTATATGAGGACTGAATTATATTAAATTCTAGTGCGATCAAAGCCAAATCGAACAAATAGAAAATACGAGTACTAAGACGTAAATGGATTTGGACATGCATCGATCCACATAATAGGAATCCAAAAGCGCACGTATGTACCTGCAATTCACAATTACGTTCATGACCGTAATTGTCAATCACCTTACATCAGTGCCCTAACTGTCCTCCCGCCATGCGTCTTGATGACTTATCCAAATTGTAAGGCAGGAAAAGTGACGATAAATGAATCATAATCAAATGTTATAACTAAAATAATAATAATAATAATAATAATAATAATAATAATAATAATAATAATAATAATAATAATGAGATGATGACTAAAGTAGATGTGTCGATTCCACGAGGTTACATATTATCAATGTGAAAGATCTCTTGAAGGGCGCATGGTAGCAAGATCAACGTCGCGCGTACTCGAGCTCATTTGATAACATGGTCACTTCAATCATGTCATCCACCAATTTTCATTCCATTAAGATTTGTAATGTAACCGCAATGATGATAGAAAAACGAATTATTAGTCCACAGAGTCGAAGCACATAACACGTCGGTAGAAATTAACAAAACAAGTATCCCTAACAGATCACTTCAAAGACCCAAACTGATGAGTACGGAGATTGACCAGAAATGATAATCCTAACCCAACGTCTACCCATTAACTCACAGGTCTAGTTTTTAAAGTTTAAGTTTTCTACAGGAAAGAGCCTTTGCTCTGATACCATAATTGTAACACCCCGACCCGAATAGGGCTGACGTGTCACTCTTACAGATATCAAAACTAAAAACCAATCCATAACATTAAATAAAAGATCTTAATTACATTTTATTACGTTACTGAAATAAAGAATCTTGGTCAGCAACTTCCTAACGCTCCTCACTGAAATCCCATATTATCCCATATTACCTGTGAAACAAATAAGACAAACACAAAAAGAAAAATACGGCTGAGCCAAAAGTTGCTCAGTAACGGAGAAATCAACAGTACAAGTAAAGTCATATCAGCGGAAGCAAAACACAGCAGAACAGAACTGAACTGAGACTGAACTGAAACGGTCACTGAAAACAAATGGAGGCACATGACTGATGCAAAACTGATACACGAACCGATCTGAGATTGTGACGGAAACTGATACGGAAACAAAAGTCAGCCATACACATGACTGATACCTAACCAAACACAAAACCGTTGTAGAGATTGATACATCGCTGACCATGATGCCTAGAACAAATTAGGTTGTATAAACGACTTATTTTAAAACATCATTTAAATAATCTAGTATTCATACAACAATAAAAATTTCTAACCTATCGTTTGTAAATGAAACGTTTGAACAAATAAAAAAAATAGGTTATCATATTCATAGCAAATCATCATTGGACAAAAGAACTAATTTTCTAACTTTGAAAAGTTATATTATAAAAAAATAGAATAATTTAAATAATCTGGATTTCCGAATGAAACACTTTCGACCATTCCGTAAAACGACATGGGAAATAGAAACAAAACAAATAGCTAAGCCATAAATACCATTTAAATCCCGTGATCTATAAAAGAAAAGAATTGTCGAACTATTATTTTTAAATACACGTTTAGATTCAACTTCATATCTTTAATTAATCAATATTCATAAGTTTATTATTTAATCAAAATAACTATTTTATAACTATTTTTATAATGAAATTACTTAAACCGATTGAGAGAATCGACACGAAATAAAGACAGATCAAACGGCAAGAATAGAACAGACATTGAATCAAATACTGAATACATGTACTGACGGATACAAACTAAACGTATAACACCGGATCTAAATCTTAATCAAGACTGATACTGAGACGAAACTGATATAAACCAGTACAGATACTGAGTCAAAACAGACATAACTAATACATAACAGAATCGGACACTGAACATAGTCAGAAGCATACTTAACCCAATACTGATCGGAAACATAATCAGACGCGTACAAAACATATCAAACATATCAGAACAGATACTGAACATATTCACATACAGAAACATATACTAACTTACACGACAGATATATCAACAAACTAAGTCGTGTAACATGGAAGCACCCAAAGCCATAAACAGAACAGACTGGTGCACAGCTAGCTAGTCCATGCACCTATGAGATGGTGAGTGTGGCGTTCACCCATTATTCCATCTCCAGACAAACAAACTCAGACTCAGAGCTAAGATCGATCTATACGCCTCTAGTGGCCAAGGTGCTACACAAGCACATGCTAGAGACGCCGTGAACTTTGATTACGCACTGTCACGATAAGTGCCATGTCGTTGACGCCCAAACGACAAGCCAGACATGCTTGGGTGACAGAGTACAAATACTAAGGCCTTATAAATAGTTCACAGGCAACTGAAAATAATACTAACAGGAACATGCGACCATGATACAAGTCTGAGGTATGGCATGCTACAACACACTAGTAAACAAACAAACAAAGAAACACAAACCGACTCCTATAAGGTATCACATATCAAACGAATATAGGTATCATATCATGAAAATAACACTTCAAGACAGAGACAAAAATCCGTACTACAAAGTAACGGACATACAAAATATTACGATAGCAAGACCAAAGAATCCGTACCAACGAGTAACGAAAAATAAAAGTATACTATGATGAAAGAAAAACAGAATCCGTACCAACGAGTAACGAAAAATAAAATTATACTATGATGTAAAAGAAAAGGAATCCGTACCTTAATTCGACAAAGCAAAGCAAAGCAAAAGAAAACAAAGTCGGGTCGTCCATAAGTCGTACTAACACCTACATTAATTTTCTCGATTCAGTTTCATAAGTTTTCGGATTACTTGTAATATTTATTGGGTAACTGTTGTTCCGGCGGCTTTCGAAATGTTTTAATTACTCTTTCCTTTTTTTTTATATAGTGGTGGTGTATTATCATTATTTTACATAGTAACTAAATTACCATTATGTATTAAGTCGATTCTACAAAAGTGCGGGTCCATGCTATCTTCACAAGTTTGACTAACCAATTCATTTTGAATAAACAACCATCGTTGTTTCTTTTGTTTCCTTTATATGATGATATTACATACATTAATCTTATTAATATCTATAGTGACTATATATATATATTTTTTTTAAGAAAACACCAGCAAAAGTTTACAAAACCTTTAGTCAAAAGCTAAACTTCAAAGCGTATGAACATTCTCCTTAAAAATATCAACTTTAACTTTAAGATTAACTAAAACCAATTTAATAACAATAAAGCTTTTAAGTGATATAACAAGATTTTGTATACTCATACGTACAAGTTTTGATATACCATAACATAATGATTCTAATAATTTGATTTCGAAACTAACCAACACCTAAACCAACCAACACCCAAACCAACCAACATGTAAGGAAGAAGGATGACGAAATATGTTCTATCAAAACTATTGACGTGTTCGTCTTCTTCTTCAAAAGAACTCGACTTTACATCAGATTATATTTCTGTCGCCGGAACCGGTCAAAAAATTATCGTAACTATATTCGAGATTTGTAAATGAAGAATCAAAATCGTTACCCCAATAGATGAGCATGAACACATCAAAGAATGCAATGGTAGCGGCGGAATACTTGCGGCTAGCTTAAATAAAAATGAATGCACGGTGGTGGTCACGAACGGTTGCGGTGGCTGATGGTGGACTCCGGTGAAAAAGGCGTGGCGGCGAATGTCCCAGAAGTTCACAACAGAGGAGGGCAGCAACGACCGTGGTATGCACTGGGGCGGTACTAATGCGGTAGCGATGAAACCGCATAGGTAGAACCATGGCGGCAAGTGTTTGTGGGGATTGTGGTGCTTCAAATCATAATCAGACGATAGCGTGTGAAACTCGCGAGACGAAATGTTTCATCAACATAATTATCGGTTACAGATCCGCATAATACTCGTTTTAATCATTTTTGAAATGGAAATCTTACTCTAATTTGGAATACGGAGACAAATGGAAGGTATAATGAATTTAATGCAACTTTTAAATTACACCCCTAGGTTTAAGATAGTTTACACATTAGACCCTGTAGTCTTATATTTAGTTAATTTATAACCTAGACTTATAATCAAGTTTATTGCACCCAAATTTAATTTACAAATATATTTATTTAACTAAAATACAAAATCGTATTTTAGCATTTATTAACTAAACAGGTTCGTCAATGATCAATTAATCGTATAGGTGATGTCATATTGAATTTGGTTAAAACTAAATGATTTATTGATATTTATTACCTTAGGGTTTTCAAAATTTTGAGGTATTACACCTCACCTGTTCTTTGTCTCCCCTTCTTGGAATGACATTGAGAAGGCAGATTGTATGCAACAATTTAGCTTCAATCTTCAAGTTCTTCCGGTATAGAATACCACTGTATCTACCGGGCAAAAACAATGCTGCCAACATGTCGTTCCATCTCACATGTTTTTCTGGTTTAAGCAATAAGTCATCAAGTGTGGGAATCATGTACTCCTTAGCCGGGAGACTGTCATACTTCCCCAGCCTCTTCGACGTGTCGAATGACATCTCCACCGGTACCCCATGTACCTTCCCAATCAACTTCATCTGTGACGGCTTGTTAAAATTGTGACATTGTAAGGTTGCCATCCACTCTTGAATCTCTGTCATAAACAGGTTACTCTTGTCTTTGTCGAAGCATTTAAGCGCCCTTCCCAACCTAAAGCGCGAAACTTAGCAAACACCCCGAACTGGCCAAATTGGGGCTCATCAACTTCTTTCTCACAAATAAACGCGGCTGCCTTGTTTTCCAACTTATTCATGCAATCATTGTAAAGTGTTGGCTGCCAAATCTCGGGTTGATCATCCAAAGACCCCGAGTTCCATACCGGCTTTTCACTCGGGTCTAACGCCCTCTCTTCTTCGCCTTCACTTTCGCTTTCACTAACCCTACCCATATATTGCCTCTTTCTTGGTGGTTGCTCCTTTTGTTTGCCCTTGCCTTTTGATGATGATGAACTTGATCCCGCTTGTTCCTTTGTCTTAGTCATTACCTACACACATGAGACAAGCAACAAAAGCAAACACCAAATTAAACCCTCTCTTCAAAATCCTCCCCACACTTGCTTGTTATCATGGTTGTAGATGTTAGTGAACCAAAAGTGTATCAAGAATTTTTCAAAAATTGGGCATGGTGTCTCTATAATGTAGAACATCCCAAAAGTTCACTACTTTAACCACAAATCCTACATCTACAACCACAAACCATGTTCGATAATCAATTTCATAATCATATCTTAACAACAAGCAAGTGGGCAAGAGCACATAACCTAAATCACCTTACTTTTCACAATGTAGCACCAAAATATAACAAAATAAGCTTTCATACCTTGTTTAAAGATGGAAGAGTGCTTGTGAAACCAAAAACTCCAAAACCCCCAAATTATCTCAAATTAGGGTTTCAAATTCGGACCCCAAAAGTGTGTTTTCTCTGAAATCTCTCCTCACAATCGACAAGGTTGTGAAAAATTAGTCAAGTTAGACCAAGATTTCACTTGATTTGGACAGGAATTTGGAAAGTTATGGAGGGTGGAAGGTTTGGGAAGAAGAAGAAGAAGAGTGGTGGGTCTTGAGAGAAAGAAAGAGATGATGTAAAGTGAAAGAGAATGGGTGGATGGGGAAGTATTCACGTGACCATGTTTTGTTCTTATTAGATTTTATTATTTTTTTTATATAAAAGCGGAACCCCAAACGACCGACACAAAAATTCTGCGTACCGTAATTTACGGTCTCACCGTAAATTACGGTGAGACCTGAACATCAATTCTCCACCGTAACACAGTAGACTTACGCCGTAAAGCCCCAAACAATTCCAATTTCCACCGTAAATTACGGTAATACCGTAATTATTACCGTAATTTACGGTACACACTGACCCTCAATTCTCTGCCGTAACTCAGTAGAATATCACCGTAAAGCCCAACACTTTTGAACAACCACCGTAAATTACGGCTGTACCGTAAATTACGGTGCTCACTGGGCATCTCTTCTTTGCCAAAAATTGAGGTTTTATGTGAAAAAATTTTAGATTTTTTTAATTTTTTCGATTTTTTTATGTTTTTTAATTTTTTCAAAAACTTGTAAAAATTACCCTACCCCCTCAAAAATCCCGTGTTGTCCTCAACACAATGTAAGAGCAATTCGTGACCCGAACATCCCCACACTTGTTTCGAACACGGACTTCGAGGAACTATGGCAATTGTGCAATTATACAAAACAAAACAAAACAAAATACTACTATGTACACTACCACCAAACCTGGCCCTCTCATGGTTGTTCCTCATCGACCGGGCGTAAGATGTAGCCCGCTTTGTCAAGCTCCAAGTTGTTGATGTCATTTCCCTCCAAGTACGGCTTCAAGCGGTGACCGTTCACCGTTTGTTGTTTCAATGTTTGCTCGTCTTGAATGTCTACATCACCAAATCGCCCAACTCTTCGAATAACATACGGACCCATCCATTTGCTTTTAAGCTTGCCCGCGAACATCTTCAATCGTGAGTTGTACAACCAAACTTTCTGCCCCACTTCGAACGTTTTCTTGCGTAATTTCGCATCATGTACTTTCTTTAGCTTATCCTTATAAGCCGATGCACATTCGTACGCCTCATCTCGAATCTCTTCTATCTCGCTCAATTGCAACTTTCTCAATTTACCCGCCTCATCGTAATCCGCGTTGACTGTCTTGATCGCCCAATGTGCCCGATGCGCCAACTCCATTGGCAAGTGACAACCCTTACCATACACCATCCGGTAAGGTGTTGTGCCAATCGGAGTCTTGTAGGCCGTACGGTATGCCCACAAAGTATCATCTAACTTGCTCGACCAATCCTTTCTATCCGTTCTTACCGTCTTCATGAGAATCTCCTTGATTTGACGGTTGGACACTTCGACTTGTCCACTCGTTTGCGGATAGTAAGGTGTGGCGACTCGGTGGTTCACGCTATACCTCTTCAATAATTTTCCGAAGTTGAAGTTCTTGAAATGTGAACCACCATCACTTATAATAACCCGCGGGATTCCAAAGCGGGAGAAAATGTTGGATTGAACAAATTTACAAACAACCGAGTGGTCGTTCGTTCGTGTAGCAATAGCCTCAATCCACTTCGAGACATAATCCACCGCCACAAGAATATAAAGAAAACCATTCGAATTCGGGAACGGACCCATAAAATCTATACCCCATACATCAAATATCTCTACAACCAAGATTGGTTGTAGTGGCATCTCATCCCTCTTCGATATGCTACCCATCTTTTGGCAATTTATACAATTTCGGGCGAACTCAATTGCATCCTTGAAAATAGTGGGCCAATAAAACCCACAAGAAAGTACCCGATAGCCTGTTTTATGCCCACTAAAATGACCCCCGCAAGCGGACGAATGGGCATGCGTTAAAATTTCCAACACTTCCGTCTCGGGCACACACCTCCGTATAACCTGATCCGGTCCGATCTTGAAGAGATCCGGCTCATCCCAAATGTATTGCTTTACTTGGACCATGAATTGTTGTCGACGCTTTTTGGTCCAATGAGTTGGAATGGCACCCGTGGCTAAATAGTTGAAATAATGAGCGTACCACGGTGCAACGAAAGTGGAAACGGCTAAAAGTTGCTCATCGGGGAAACTTTCATTGATTTCACTCACATCATCGGTCCCCTCCACCGGAATCCGAGACAAATGATCCGCTACTACATTCTCACTTCCCTTCTTGTCTCGGATCTCTAGATCGAACTCCTGTAATAATAAAACCCACCGAATCAAACGCGGCTTCGCATCTTTTTTCTCCATCAAGTACCGGACCGCACTATGATCCGAATAAACCACTACCTTGCTTCCCCAAATATACGAGCGAAACTTATCTAAAGCATACACCACCGCTAGTAATTCCTTCTCGGTTGTGGTGTAGTTAAGTTGCGCTTCGGATAAAGTTTTGCTTGCATAGTAAATAACCACCGGTTTCTTGTCAACCCGTTGACCCAAAACTGCACCAATAGTGGTGTCGCTCGCATCACACATTATCTCGAACGGCTTTGACCAATCGGGTGGTTGCAAGATAGGCGCCTTGACCAAGTGTTCCTTCAAAACAGTGAAAGCTTGCATACACTCGTTAGTAAAATCAAACGGGACATCTTTTAATAACAAATTGCATAAGGGTTTGGTGATAACACTAAAACCCTTAATGAAACGTCGATAAAAACCCGCGTGTCCCAAGAATGACCTTACACCCTTAACATTTTTAGGAGGTGGCAAAGATGATATTACCCGTATCTTTGCCTTATCCACCTCCATCCCCCTTTCCGAAATCACATGCCCCAACACAATGCCCTCTTGCACCATGAAATGACTTTTCTCCCAACTTAGCACTAAATTTTTCTCAACGCACCTTTTCAAAACCTTTTGCAATTCGTTGAGACAATTATCAAAAGTAGTGCCAAAAATGGAGAAATCATCCATGAATACTTCGAGCGACTCTCCAACCATGTCCGAGAAAATACTCATCATACATCGTTGGAACGTTGCCGGAGCATTACACAAACCAAATGGCATTCGCCTAAACGCAAAGGTGCCATATGGACATGTGAAGGTGGTCTTGTGTTGGTCATCTGGGTATATGGCGATTTGATTATAACCCGAATACCCATCTATGAAGCAATAATATTTTTGACCCGACAATTTTTCAATAATTTGGTCAATGAAAGGTAGCGGGAAATGATCCTTAGAAGTGGCGGCATTCAATTTTCAGTAGTCAATACACACCCGCCACCCGGTAACCGGTCAGGTGGCAATTTGTTCACCACTTTCATCCTTGACTACTTGAATGCCGGCCTTCTTAGGCACTACTTGAGTGGGACTCACCCAAGCACTATCCGAAATCGGATAAATGATTCCCGCATCCAACCATTTAATTACCTCCTTTTTAACTACCTCCCTTAGGTTCGGGTTCAACCGCCTTTGAGCTTCTCGTGTCGGTTTGGCATCTTCGGTCGTGATGATTTTATGCATGACAATGGATGGACTAATTCCTTTGAGGTCGGCAATCGTCCATCCAATAGCACCCTTGTTCGCTTTTAAAACTTCCATTAATGCTTGCTCTTGTGCCAACTCCAAATTAGAGGCAATAATGACCGGTAAAGTATCATTATCCCCTAAAAATACATACTTCAAATGGCTAGGCAAGTCCTTGAGCTCCAACTTTGGTGGTTCCTCCAATGATGGTTTTGTACCCGAATCGATCTCCACCGGTAAACCCTCGAATTGGTAGGTCCATGGTGGTCTACCTTCTTTCATTGCCATAGCATCTTGTGCTTCCTCTTCAACCCGTAGTGCATAAGCATGTACCTGTTCAGAAAAGTCACACAGGCAAATATCCAAACCATCCTCCTCATACTCATGCGGGTTGCATCCATCTACTATGTCTGCCATGAAACACTCATCAACACCGTTAGCATTAGAATTGTTAGTAAAAACATTCAAACGCATTTTTCGATTTCCAAACGCCATATCAACTGTACCAAATCTACAATCAATAATAGCATGTGCGGTGCTTAAAAATGGCCGACCCAAAATTATATTTTGTTGTTGTTTAGGGTCCGCCGATGAGTAATCCAAAACTAAGAAGTCCACCGGGTAATAAAACTCATCAATTTTTACAATTACGTTTTGAACCATACCCCGAGGCAACTTATGAGACAAGTCGGCCAAAACAACCGTCGTCTCCACCCTTGCTAATGGACCAAAGTCATATTGGTCGTATAAGCCCCCCGGTAAAATGCTAACTCCGGCTCCAAGATCTAGCAACGCCTTAGCCATTTGAAAATTACCAACTTGTACATTAATCAATGGCGTACCCGGATCTTGGAGCTTAGGAGGAAGCTCTCCATTCAACACCGCACTTACTTGCCCGGTCAAATCCACCCGCTTAGGCACTTTCTTCTTGTTTTGCCTTTTTTGTGTACATAATTCTTTTAAGAATTTTGCATAAGCGGGGACTTGTTTTATCGCATCGAGGAGTGGGAGATTTATTTTTACTTGTTTGAACATATCCCACATCTCCTCTTTTTGAGGACCTCTCGACACAATAAAATTTTTCTTTCCCAGGTCAAGTAGGGCCGATGGAAATGGAACTTGACTCGGTTCACCCTCAACTTTTTCATTCTTTTCACTTTCACCCAAACCCGGTTTTTTAACAATTGACGTGATGTCGTGGGTCACGCAAATTTAATCCCCAAACAACTATAGATAGTGGTAGTAGGGTATCGAACTCAGGGAGTATGTGGAAGATGTGTCAACTGTATAGCTTTGTACTTAAACTAATATTAGACTAAATTGCAGAAATTAAAATTCAAGAGTTTGGATTGTTGATTTAGAAAACTAAATTAAAAACTAATTCAAATCAAAGTTGGTTGTAAAACAAATTAGGAGAGAACAATGATCACCTTAGGTTTCAGTTTCTTTAAACAATTGTTTCTTTTGGTTTAACCGGTGAAAGTTCATCATCACTTTCAATTCCCGTGATATCCTCAACCACCCCCTCAACCAATTCGGATGACAAATTGGCTTTAAATTCTTTCCCACTTCTTAAAACACTAACATGATTAATATTAACATTACCTCGTGACGAACCATGTGAAGGGTTTACCTTAGTGTCGCTTGGAAGTTGACCCTTTCCTTTCTTCAATTCCACCACATCAGTTGCTAATTGACCCATTTGGGTTGTTAGTGATTGGATGCTTTTATCACGAACCTCATCTTTTTGCATTCGCACTTCGTCTAGTTGGTTCCGTTTTTGCATCTCCATTTGCATGCTCTTTAGCATCTCCATCACCTCGTTTCCACCCGAAGGCCCCCCTTGTTCTTGACCCGTTTGGTATTGCTTTTGATAACCTTGGTTATTTCCGCCTCGGTACCCACCTTGGTTATTGTAAGATGACCGGGAACCAAAATTACCTTGGCTACCTTGAAAATTTGGGTTCGCTTGATTTGAAGGGTTCCCATATCTAAAGTTCGGATGGTTCCTCAATCCGGGGTGGTAGGTATTAGAATTCATGTTGTTGTAGTTCCTACCACCTCCTCCTTGACCTTGACCTTGAACCGCATGGACTTCCTCGTATTGCCCGTCCAACATCCCTTGGCAATTTTCAGCCGCATGACCTATTTCATTACACAAAGCACAAACATCATATATTTGGTTAGTGGTTTGAACATTACCATCATCTATGGCGTGCACTTGCGGTCGGGTAGTGGTCGGTCGGGCTCTTCTTGAAGCTTGAGCTTTCCTCTTTGACGTAGTTGCCATGCTTTCCAAGAACTCCCAATCTTCATTCTCATAGTTTGTTCCAAAAGTCCCACCGGTGATAGACATCAAATCGCGTGCGTCTTCGGCACTCAACCCCTCATGAAAGGCATTCATTAACTCCCACAATTCAATTCCATGGTGAGGGCAATTCTTTATCATCATATTGAATCGTTCGAACGCTTCATGGAACATCTCACCATGTGTTGTTGTTGGAAGCTCCTCAACCCCTTTCTAGCATCATTGGTCTTTTGGGCGGTATAGAATTCGTCTAAGAAAGTTTGTTGCATTTCCCCCCAAGTGTAAATAGATGCCGAAGGCAAAGTGTAGAACCACTTCTTTGCCTTATCCTCCAAAGAAAACTGAAATAAGACCAACTTGACTTCATCGGCCGAAAAACCTTGACTCCCAAAAGTGTTGCAAATTGAGTCATAGGCCTCTAAATGGAAATACGGCTCCTCCGTTGCTAACCCTTTGTACTTCGGTAAACTTTGCAACGAGTTTGTTCTTACTTCAAAAGTTCCCCCTTGGTTGTTGTGAGGAATGACCACCGGTGAAGGGTTTTGAGTAATGATTGGCCTAAAATGTGCCTCTATTCCCCTTGCTTGTTCCCTAAGATGCCTTCTTGGAACACCCAATCGACCCCTTGGACGAATAGGACCCATTGGTCTTGGTATAGGCCCTTGTGGTGCAATTGGTTGTTGGGGCATCGGTGGGTATTGAATCGGCCTTTGAAATTGTGGTTGTACATGTTGTGGCCGAACTTGTTGCAATGGAATAGGTTGTTGTATTGGTGGCCCTTGTGGTCTTGGCCGAATGTGTTGTGGTATAATTTGTTGTTGTGGCATTCCACCAACACTTGCCATCCCTTGAGATTGACTTTGCAAATACCCAAACTCCCCTTGATCACCATAACCTCCATAACCGTACCCATCATCTTCATAACCCTCATAATCTTCAAATCCCTCATCATAACCATCTCCTTGAATTCCCGAGGTCTGCCCAAATGGGATGGTCGAATACTGGAAGCCCGACTGTTGTTGTTGTGGTCTAAAATATGAAGTAGTATGCACGATAGTTGAATTGGGTGCAATTGTGAAGGTGGATGATGATTGACCCGTAGTTGGGGGAAAGAAGTGTGACAATGGTGGGATTGTGGTGGATGGATTGTAGGTGATGGTAGGCTCAGTTTGAGTGGTGATTGGTTGGGTGACGTTGGATGGTGTAAATTCAGCAGTGGTATTAGGTAATGTAGTGTTTGGTGATGGTTGGGTGGAAGTAGGTATAAAGGATGAGGATGATTGACTGGTTGTAGGTGGAATCTGAGAATCAGCCATGATGTTTCTTGGTGTGATGGGTGAAGTGGGTGAACCAATGATTTTGTTTTCTCGCACTAAAACTCGGTTTTGTCTTAGCGTTCTTTCAATTTCCGGATCAAACGATAGCGGTGATGACCTGTGAGAGCCTCTAGTATGCATACACCTGAAGTACCTGCACACTAAACACAACCAACGTAAACCGGAAAATAACAAACAAAACTATTAAACTAACACACGTTGCGCACTACTCCCCGGCAACGGCGCTAAAATTTGACGTGATGTCGTGGGTCACGCAAATTTAATCCCCAAACAACTATAGATAGTGGTAGTAGGGTATCGAACTCAGGGAGTATGTGGAAGATGTGTCAACTGTATAGCTTTGTACTTAAACTAATATTAGACTAAATTGCAGAAATTAAAATTCAAGAGTTTGGATTGTTGATTTAGAAAACTAAATTAAAAACTAATTCAAATCAAAGTTGGTTGTAAAACAAATTAGGAGAGAACAATGATCACCTTAGGTTTCAGTTTCTTTAAACAATTGTGTGTAATTCCAACTAGAAAGAGTTACATAGACATAACTCGTGCATAGATGATTGAAGTGATAAAAGGGAACAAAGTACTCGGATTATATAAACGCGAGGTTGTTTCCCGATGACCAATTAACCAATAACCAACCCTAACCCTTCCCGTGATATCTCGATTGCCAACGGCACCAAGAACGTACGATTAAGACTAGAAATTGCAATATTGATTAACAAACTACAAACAATCAAACATACACCATGACATTCAAGCAACGCAAGTTATCATTCTAGAAATTCAGAAATTAAACACACAAAAGTTCAAGAAACCTTCACCTAAGATGATCACCGAAGAGTTTAGCCGGACATGGCTCGGTGAATCATCATCATAATCAAACCAATGTTCATATGAATCAAAGATACAAACCGGATGATAAGAATCGTTCACAAGACAAGCAAGTAGCCAAAATTCGCCCCAAAGTTCATCCACAACCGTCCAATGATGAAAGATAGTGAAAAGACACTCAAAAACTGATTTAAATGATGGCAGTTACACTTTGGATCGCAGCTTCCACCGTAAATTACGGCTCCACCGTAATTTACGGTGGACATTGTTCTTTTACGGTGGGAATAAACTGTGCTACGGTGGGAACCATTTGTTTTTCAGGTCCACCGTAAATTACGGTGGGACCGTAATTTACGATGATGACCTGAATGTTCTTCTTTCTTTCATCTTTTGTTCCACTCTTGACCCGTTCATCACCAAAGCCTCCCAAGCTGCGTTTAATCCATCTTTTAGCTCCTAAACCGCACCTGAAACATAAGCACCGTAGTTATCTAATTCAAGATAATTACACGATTAAGTGGAGAACTATTTCGTCTTTTAACATGCTTAAGGGTTGTCCAAAGGACCACCCGTCAGTATTCTTCGTTACTCGTCAATTTTGGGGGCTTTTGGGTGGTTCCCGTCTCGTTCTCTAAGTTCATGGCCTGAGCAATCGCAACTGGACCAGACTGTGTTGCAAATGCGTTGTAGAATTCGGTATCCATATTGACTTAACGCGTTTTCCAAGATAAGTGACAAATAAGCGAAACCAAAATGATCACAAAAGCGAAATCCTCTGATGTCCTGATAAGCGAAACTCCAAAGTACAAATAAGCGAAACCTTGATGTACTCTGAAGCGAAACTACTAATGTTCTAGAAGCGAAACTTCAGATGACCGTTGAAGCGAAACTACTGAGCTCAAATAAGCGGAACTATAAATGTTCTAAGAAGCGGAACTGCTGATGTATCAATAAGCAGAACCCTTCAAGCGAAACCCTGATTACTTTTGGGGCGGAACTTCACTTAAGTTGGCACAAAAGCGGAACTATGTGACCTTTGAAGCGAAACTACCAAGTAATTTGAAGCGGAACCTCTGATAATTGACCGAATAAGCGGAACTATGATGTACAGAAAAGCGGAACTACACTATGTCCGAATAAGCAGAACCAAGTTTGAAGGTAATTTCAACCATTTTTAGTCCGTAAATTGATCTGAAACTTTCCAGGGTTTGTTAATGTTCTATTGCGCACTGTCTGTGAGATTTTTAACAAATTCCGCCCGGTAAATCTTGATCTGGTAAAGAAAGAAGGTGTAGAAGTAAGAAATGATGATGAAATCCAGCTAATTTCTGTAGAAAACCTCCTCCCAAGCTCTGATACCACTTGTAGGATCGAGAATTGACCCGAACGAGTCGTTCAGAGGCGTTCTTCTATGTTTCAGGTGCGGAATAACAAGAAACGTAGGTAGAAATAGCTTGTTCTTCACTTAATCTACTGTTTTATTGATTTGACAATGATTACAGCTCAATCGTCACACCGGCAGCACCTCGGTATGGAATTCGACAAAGTTACAAATGATTTCGCTTATCTGGTTTATATAGGGTTGAAGGTTCCGCTTATACATACATGTCCACAAAAGCGGAACCTCAAGTGTACGTATAAGCGGAACTACCATGGACCATATAAGCGAAACCTTTACAAATGACCAAATAAGCGAAACTATCTCCTAACAACATACACTCGCCTATTTTCTCGTATATTGTGCCCTAATCTATACAATACAACATATGACTCGATCCAAGACGAAGTCGACAGATGAAGTGCACCAACATGCATGCTAAACAAGTTGGATCATGAGGGTTGGGTAAGCAGAAATTTGAGAAAAAGTGTTGGTAATTTCTTGAAAGTTTAAAAGTTCATTAATTTGAACTAAAATCAGTGTCAGAAAATCAGCATCTTCATAAATTGGTCAGCCAAGGTCATTAACTTGGACTTGGCAGGCTAAGCAGTTGACCAAGGTCATTAACTTGGACTTGGTTAACTGGGTGTGATGGTAAAAAGTCAAAAAGTTAAAAATTTGAAAAGTTTAAAAAAATTTGAAAAAATTGTGATTTCAAGTGAAATGACTATTTCGCACGAAATAGCCATTTCACTTCAAAGACTGATTTCGCTTGAAACATTGATTCCGTTTGAAACTGCCTTTAGCTCATTTCGTACGAAATGAGCTCGCCTATAAATAGTGGCCGTATTTCGCTTGAACTCATCATTTTCGGCATTTCGCTTCAAACTCACTATCACAACGATTTCACGCGAAACACTTTGTTCATCGATTTCTAGCCAAACTCTTGCCTGTTTGTTGTTTGTTATCCATATTTAAGTTGGTTTACTCAACTTAGATCATGGGAAAGGTGAGAAATCGTGTTGATTTGACCCGGATATGTATGTTTTGGTATGAACAGTGAAGTACAGGACTTGAGACTTAGATCTAGGATTTATTTGTGATTTAAAATGAACGATAATCATACCCATGAACTCGGAATGAGATGTAGATCTTATTTAGGGTTTCAATTTGATTGTTTGGTAAGAAATAGGTAGATCTGAAACTTTGAACTTAGATCTAGGATGTGTTTTTGGTCTAAAATGAGAATAAAATATACCCATGTGCTCGGATTTCATAGTAAAACAATCTAAAGGTATCAATTCATCATCAGAAAAGATTCTATAAAAGTTGTTCATGATTTGGAGTTTCAAAAGAAACGATGATGTATTTCGCATGAAATAGGCATTTCGTGTTAAACTGGTATTTCGCTTCAAAACAACCATTTCGCACGAAATAGGCATTTCGTGTCAAACGTCATTTCGCATGAATTGTTACTTGTAGATGTCATTTCATTTGAGTGTACTATTTCGCTTGAAATGGCATTTCGTTTGAAATCATTTCGTTTGAATGATGTTTATTTTGAAAATTTATTCTAAGTGTTTAACATGTATTTCTGTTGGTTCTTTCAGGCTTCGATTGTGCAGTTCGATCCATTACACAACATCTGTTGTGTTTATGAGGAGAAACTTCCAAAGATGGTTGAATTCAAGAGTATTCTGGAATTCATGAAAAGATTACATATACAGAAAGCTTTGACGAATCAACATCTTGTTTTCAGATCACACATTGAGCGTTTCTGGAAGAATGCAACATATGACGAAGAAAGCAAAACAATAAATTCGATTGTGAGCTTGAATGGCCAAGATAAACCGATCATTATTACAGAACAACTGGTTCGAGAAGTGTTGGACTTTCCTGACGATGAAAACTCTCCAACAAATTTTCCAGAAAGGATGGTGAAGGGTTGTATGCTAAGGATGGGATATAGTGGACCATTGAATAGTGCTAACTACTTGAAAGCATGTTTTTCCAAGCCTTACAAGTTCTTTATTCATTCAAATCTTCATGCACTAAGTCACAGGAAGGGAGGTTATGATGTGATGCGGGATTATCAAATGTGCATGGTGACTGCACTTGTGTTGAACAAGAAGTATAACTTTTCACAGATTGTGTTTCATTATACGAAGGAGAATATTACATCAAAAAGCAAAACATGGATTTATCCTAGATTTGTACAGATGATGTTAGATCATGCTTATCCTGACTTGGAGAAAGATGAAGAAAATGATTTGTTGGCTTTATACCACATGGATAATGAGACGCTTAAAGTATTGGCCAGATATCACAAAAACCATCCAGAGTTATCAACAAAAACAGAATTCTTTGGGTTTATCAAGGATAAAAATTATGTTGATCCAGATCCTGTTGATCATCTCAAATGGAGGAATAACAAAGAAATGAAAGAAGCAAGTTATGCAGAGGAGTTGAAAATACTTGCAAACTTCAAAGAAACTCGAAATGAGTGGTTCTTGAAAGAGGAGAAGAAAAAGAGGAGCAGAAAAACAACTCCTAAAGTTCAAGTAGAGGAGGGTTCATCTTCTTAACCAAAGCAAAAGCGTCAAAAGAAGAGTGTTGAGACAATGTTAGTAGATGAATCAGAGAAAGAAGATGAAGCTGAAGCTGTAGGTGAAGGTAATGTTGAAGGAGATCAAGTCCGTTTATCTCCTGAATCTGATCGTCTGTTGAAAGCTCTTAAAGAAAGTTTTAAAGCTGGAGAAGCAGCTAAATCAACTAGAGAGATTGAAGGTAACGATGTAGAGAAAAGTTCATCAAGCTCATCTGAAGAAGAAATTGATGATACTGAACGTGCAAAAAGAATTCAGGCTGAAATAGAGAAGGAGAAACAGCTAAAGAGAAAAAGGAGAGAGGATAAAGATGATGAATTGTACAATCCATCTCCTGAGCATGTTCTAGAATCTCAAACACCTCCATCATCTGGTGGTAGGAAGAAGACTAGTGCAAGAAAACGTGTTGTAACTCCTAAAGCAGCAAGAAAAAAGTTGACTATCAAGCTCAATCCTAAACGTTCATCCAAACCAAAACCATCTACACCACCTAAACAACCTACTCCACCACCATCACCTCCACCACATCTTTCACCACCACATCAATCTCCACCAGTACATCAAACACCACCATCTACACAACCACAAGTTCAAACCACTCCTGGTTCTTCAGGCTTTAAAGATTTTCCTCAAGTTCCAGTGAATATTCCTCTTGATGATATTGGAGATTTCAGCTTTGTAAATGATGAACAAGTGAAGAAGTTGGAAAAGAAAGTAGAAGAAGTGTTGGTTGAGAACAAAAAGTTGGTAGATCGTGAGAAGAAACTTGAAAAGTGTGTCAAGTTAGTTGAAGCTGAAAACTCGTCATTGTTGCAAAAAGTTGAAGCTAATCAGGTTGACATTGATATTCTCAAAGCTAGAATTTCTGAGTTGGAAGTGAAAAAGCTCGCAGAGATGAGCAGAACGAGTATTTTAAGTTACAGAACAAAGAGCTAGAAGCTGCCAATGCAAAGAAAGAACACGAGATGTATATGATAAACAAAGTGTTAGAAAATTTGTTTGGAAAATCTGTTGAGCAAAAGTTTGAAGAAATTGAAGTTGAAGAAGTAAGAGCTCGTCGTCAAGCTACGATTGATGCTGAGATGAAGAAAAAAGGCAAAGGTGTTGAAGGTGTTTCTGATGTTTCTGAAAGAGCAATCGTTCCGACAATCATTCCTGAATCACCTGTTCAAAATCCTCGTCCTATCTCTGCCGTTTCTGGTATTTTTGAAGAGGATGTGTTAATTAATGATGTTAATGATGATGAGGAAGAGGTCGAGGAAGATGAAGAAGAAGAAGAAGATGATGAAGTTGAAAAAGATGATGCAGATGATGTATTTTCTGCTAGTAGTCATAGTGATGATGATAATGATGACGATGGTCGAGGTGGTACAAGCATTAAAGTTACAGAAGCATCGAATGAAGAAAATGTTGATGATTATCTTCGTGACCATGCAAATGAAGAACCTGAAAATGCTGAAGGTGAGGGGGAGAATGTTGATGATCAGAATGTTGATGATTATGAAAAGTTGATTTTGCGTCTAGAACCTGATGTTGAGGAGGGTGAAATCAGACATACTTATACGATGGATGATATTATCAAGATGACGCATATTGATGATGTAAATTTCAAGATTGATTTTGAAGAAGAATTGAACGATTTTGATATTAATCAACAGCCTGAGTATCAGTATAAGTATGTGGAGGAAGCTGATAACTATGACAGGGTTGAGGTTGAAGACTGCAGCGATGAAGAAAGTGTGAATATAGATACTTCCAACTTTCCAACGCTGGTTGAATTTTTCAGTCAAGAGAACATTGATGAATTGAGAAGGAAAGTTGAAGAGTGTTTGAAAAACAAGAACTTTGATGGGACAACAAAAGATGAAAGTCGTGAAGAAAGGAAGAAATGGTTTAGAAAGAGTAATGAAAGAAAATTCAAACGTCCACTGAAGTTTTATAAGAGAGACCGATAAATTTCTCTTGGTGACATTATCAGCTGGGGATTCTTGCCACAAGTGAACGTGTATGCAATCAGAAGAGAATATGGGGTGCAGTATTTTGAGTATATTCAAGATATCATGTCTCTACCCTGGTGGGATGTTGAAGAATTGTCAAAAGTTAGAACTTTGAACTATCCTATCAGAAAACATGATGTGCCTATTTGGGGTTTGATGAAGTATGAAGCATTCAAAGACTTCAAGCACTGGAAACCTCACTATCCAAAGAAAGTGAAGAGAGTGGATCCTGAAGCAGGTGCTGAAGAAACAATCCTGAAGATAAAGAAGCCAAAAGGGATAAAGAACATTCCTGTGCTGAAAATGGAGCAGGATTTTCATACAGGTTTCGTGTATTGGGTGTACAGCTGTTTGACTACTGAGGCTGTGATCACCTACAAAGTTGAAAATGAAGTCAGATACATCTCTGTGTATGATCCATTATGGTTGGTAAACTGCTCAGCAAAAGACATAGAGTGTTTGTTTGTTAACAAGATTGGGTTTAAAGCTGAAGATAAAGATCAGGCAATGCAGTTTCAGAAGGTTGTATCTATCTGCTTCCAGAAAGGGATTAATGCTGAGAGTAAATGGTCGTCTAAGTGGCGAAAGATTGAGAAAATAGAAGCTCGGAAGGCTGAGAAAGAAAGGAAAGCTCATGAAAAGAAAGATAATATGTTAAGGCATACTGTGGTGCAAAGAATGGCTGCAGAGGAAAAGCGAAAGGTCGAAGAGAATGAAAAGTTTAGGAAGTTGTTACTGAGGAAGCCTAAGCCAAGGGAAGAAAAATTCAAGTCACTGTAAAGAAAGCGCTGAAGACCTGACTGAAGACTCCGGCAATATCCAAGGGGGAGTTTGTTGGTGCATAATGTCTATAGCCTACGTCAACGGTCTAGTTCATGTCGGTAGCTTGTAGTAGGGTTAAAAGTGTCAAAAATGTAATTTTATATATGTTAGAAGTCATTTCCCACGAAATGGTATTTGGCCATTTCGTACGAAATCAAAGTTTGTCATTTCGTACGAAATGGCATGTTGCCATTTCGTGCAAAATCAGTCATCTATAAATAGGCAGTGTTGGTTTTTCATTTGGTACGAAATAGTGAGACGTGTAACGAAGTGCTGCCCAATTCTCACCGTGTAATCAAGTTGAATATCAATGAAAAACCTGTTTTAAGTATAATTCTCTGTTTCTACACCTTTCTATCACTGATTCTCAGTTGTTTGACTGTTTCTGCCTTTCAAACAGCTTAGATTTGACTCTGAACGACTCATATAGGTCGCAAGACGATCCTACATTTGGAGATGTGAAGAGAAGACAGTCGACATCGCCAATTAGAGCAGTGGAATCCTTGACTATGGAGGGGAGGAGGAGTAGAGGTAGGCCCAAAATTACTTGGGATGGGCGGATTAGGCAGGATTTGTTATACTTGCAACTCTCTGTAGACATGGTACACGTTAGGGGTCTATGGAGACGTATGATTAAAGTTAGGGACTTTTAAAAGAGAGAATGGATGGGGGGTTCCTAAGTTGATTGATTTGTAAGGGCTTAGAGTTCCATTTGCATGTGATTATCTTTCTGCATATTTAGCTTTTTGTGGTCTCATGACTTCTCTATATGTTTCTACTTTACTATTTTACCCATCCGCAACCTTATGTTTGTTATCTGGTCGTTGTCTATGTCTATATCTTAAAGCTTTTTGTTTCTTCTTATGTTACTAGTGTCGGGGGCCTGTCTGGAAGCGGTTTCTCTATTCCTAGGGATGGAGGTAAGGTTTGCCTACATCCACCTCCCAGATTCTACCATTAGCTTTGCTATTTAGGGGATTTACTGGATACGGTGGTGGTTGTTGTATTTGTCAAAAAAACAAAAATGAAATTCAGGTTCTTGTTTTAGACAAATTATGCTAAACAAACATATTAAGTAATGAAAATTCAAATTCAAATTTTGTTGGATTCTACAAACCAAACACCTTCTAAATGTTATTGGCTTGAAGAATGGTTTTACCCACATTTGGTTTAAACTTAGTAACGTCTTAACTAAAAAATCAGAAAAAGTTCTTTTTAGGTGTAGACTGAGTAACGTCTCTTTTGGTAACTTTGTAGAATAGTAACCAAGTTTCAAAAGTGTTTCAATTAGATCACTCAAGTTTCAAAAGTGTTCCAATCAGGTCACTCAACATTCATTCTTCATTAAAATTAAGAGTTTTTTCATCCATTTTATAGGTAAAAGTGTTCCAATCAGGCCACTCAACATTTATTCTTCATTAAAATTAAGGGTTTTTTCATCCATTTTATAGGTAACCGTGGTGATGTGGATTTTTGTTTCTTTTTTCTCTTTTATTTGATGCTAATGTCGAGTGATGACGTGGATTGTAAGTTGTTTTTTTTAATTTTTAATGTAATTAAATGGTTTTTATTTTTAATAAATATAATTTCATATATTAAAATAATTCGACCCCAACATCTTACGCTTCATTTTTTTCTTGACATGTGGAAAAAAAGACATGACTCAATTTGAATGTTGAGTTATCTAATTGTGACAAAAACGACACCAGTGACCTAATTAGAACACTTTTAAAACTTGGTTACTATTCTATGGAATTTTCACGCCACTGGAAGCAATGGATGGATGACCTGAAAAATTAAATAAACTATATAAAACTAGGCTGAGGCTAAATCTATCTTCCATTTATGTTGAACGCATCTCCTATGAATAAAGTTGGAGAAATGATGTTATTGATTTAGTAGGATGAAGATAATACATTCGGTAAAAAAAACACACACAAAGAAAATCGTAGTTTAGCACAACCGTTGAACTTAAACCAATCATCCCAAGCTAGAGTTGTAAAATTTCTTCTACGCTTCACCTTGATATCTCAAGTAACATAAAAAAGGTTGAATGATGGTGAGGGCTGACGGCAATGGATGGGAGGTACGTCAAGAGGGTTCACGGTAAATCTGATGAATTGTTGAAAACCAAGATCTTGTTTGATTGGTCCAATGGTTGCCGGAAAAAGTATACTTTTAACACCGTCGTCATCTTGGTCCTCGCCATCCCATGTTCTCAAGTCACCAGCACCACTGATTGTGACAGCCAAAAATGGTGAGCTTGCATTCTTACAAAGGATCAACCAGTCAAAAATGAACGGAGAAAAAACTTATAAACATTATTTATCCAAACCACATTCATCTAATGCACCGTCATTACAAAGAGAAGTCATTCTCTGCCTACTTTCTCAGTGTTGGTGTCAAAGACATCTTGTGAAACACAAAATTAATGAACTGATTTGAAATTAATTAAGAACTCTAAAACACAAAATTAATCAACTCAAACACAAAACAGACTGATTAGTGTTGAGACGACAACCAAAAGCTATAGGTAGAAATCACCTCGTAATTCTTAAAAGAATCAGATACCTTTTTCTCTTCGTCACCTGAAAGTCATTAGATCAAAGCTTCTCCATCACCGCCACACATGTCGACGCTTCAACCATCGCCTTCCTCGCCGCCCAATTGTACCAGAAAGTAGTGATAAGCCGATAGATGACGAACAGGTTCTAGCCAGGAGCTAGAAACTAGAAAAGAGTACACAATTACACATTAAGCAAAGTAGCAAGCCCAATCTAATGAGATTAAATTTCCACTGTATTTGATCTATAAAGAGAAGACATAGTTTCAGCCTCTTCTAATGTGATTTCATAGAGTTCTCATTATTAAAAACTTGGTCATTCCTTGTTCCCCAACGCCACAAGACTGTAAGGAAAAACTGCTCGAAGATTCAAAGAAGCTTCCAATGTGATTTCATATGAAAGATGGTAATCGACCCACTCCCTTGTTAAGGCTGCGCAGAATATGGGAATTTTGCACCACAATAAAACCTGTCGCCACAAATCACTCACCAGTCCACAATTGATAAAAAAGGTGATCGACCTCTTCGGGGGTAACTCCACAAAAAGGACACAGTGTAGAAGAGATAACCCTACCCTAATTTACTAACGATACGTTTGTCGGAAGCATGTTTAATACCGCCCCCAAACATGTTTAATTTGTTCCATATGAATTGTAATGCGAGCAAATTTTGTTCTCAATTAGCAGCCTCAAGGATCTTGTTGAGAAGCCTCTCCCTGGTCAACGAACCATACACACTTGTCCTTTTCACCAAAAATATTCAAAACCAAGGCAAAAATATGCTACGACGGGGAGCTGAAGCAAAACAAAATAGAAAGAAAAAAAAAGCAAGAAACTAATACAGAATGCAAACAGCATATTGTAGTTAAAAAAATTGCCGAAGCCGAGCTTGCACCAGTCAGACCGTGAAACATTTAAACAGACCCATGCTTGCACCAGTCAGAAAAAAAACTGTAGTAAACTTACGTATACAATTAGTATGATAATCAAACTTTGCACGAACATAATTCAAAACTGTAGTAAACTTACGTATACAATTAGTATGATAATCAAACTTTGCACAAACATTTAAAAGGCTCAGATATGTTGCAATGGAACTTGAATTGCTGAAATCTGCCATGGCTGCAATCACAGTTGCAAGTGAATATCAACCTCCACATACAACAATTGCCATCTAAAACTGTTTCGGGTTTAATCCGATTTCAACTTTGTTGACCAAATAAGAACCGGCTTTTAAACCCACTCTAGTTAAAAAAAAACAAAAAAATACAGATTAGATCCACAAACACCGCTTTTGCTCACTACATTATATCATCACAGCCTCCTACTTTTCACACAATTAAAAGCAGAAAACTGAGACAGACGAAATCCTCATTTGCTTGATCAAAATTCAAAACACAATATAACACAAACACCTCAGATTTTATTATATTATAATCATAAGCTGTTGTCGAATTAAGAGAGGCTCAGATATGTAAATAGTGAGAAGAAAGAACAAACCGCCATGGCTGCAAACATCGCGGCTACTTCAACAGCCGGATATTACCCCGCCAAGATACGCTCTGTTTCAACCTTCGTTTGATCCATTCAGACAATGACAAATTTATCATCATCGCCTCTAAACATTGTTGTTTCTTCCTCATAATGTAGCCTCTACGGTTCATTTACGTTTCATGATGAATATGATCTACATTAGACTGGGACTATAGGTGACAAAAAACCTATACCTAGACCCGAGGAAAAAACTCAGAACCGGTTATTTTTTTATCCGGGTTTTCTATACCCGTAACCGAACCCTATCCGACCCCTAGGTAGGATAAGAGTATATATTTTGATATCAATACTCGTATCCGAAACCGAACCCGTTTTATACTGGAAAATACCCAATACCGGTTTTTTTAATACTCAATAGAATACCTAAAAAGTACATTTTTATATTTACTTCACAATTTTTTTATTAAAGATTTTTTAAAATGCATATTATAAAGCAAATAATTTATACTTTAAGACTTTAAGGCTGCACCGGGTCCCGAGTCCATTCCCAAGCTCAAAGGCTTTATACATGCCCTATCCATTGTCATTATGCGAAAATTAATCAAGATGATTGGTGGAGCTAAAACTTAAAAAAATATAAACCAAGTAATGCCAAACTCTAGATTTAGACGTCGGAAAAATTAGTAAAATTACGTATGATTTTTTTTAGACAGCCTTGTTATTGAAAACCATGCGAAAAAAGCTACGGCAGGTAGCTGAATCAAAACAAAATTCAAAGAAAAAAAAAAGCAAAAAACAAATACAGAACTTAACTGGACACCAAACTGTAGTTTAGAAAATTGCCGAAGCCAAGCTGCAACACCCGGACCAATATAAATTTAAACACCTTGATCCACACTTGCACCAATCAGACCAAACTGTAGTAAAATAATGTATACAATTAGCAGGTCAATCAAACACTCGACAATCGTAATTCAAAAGGACATGCTTTCTAAAAACCAATTAATTAACATCCACACATAGTTATTAAAGGCGCGAAGCGCACTCTAGGCACATAGGCTCCGATTAGGGCCTAGGCAATAGGCGCAAAAAAAGCGTGGGCCCGAGAAAAAAAAAACGCACTTAAATAAAAAAAATTAAAAACTTCATTAAGGAAATAAAGTACTCAAAACCAAAACAATAATGTTCATACTAGCACTTAAAAAGTCTCAGATAACAAAATACTTAAAACCAAAATGTTCATTATCATCTAATTAGTACCAAAAATTCTAAAGAGGAGTGTGTTAGTGTAGAAAAGTAGTACTAAATAAACATTTTTTTATTTTATAAAACTACAAAAGATTTCTACATATTAATTTAAATTTTAATGGCATATAATAAATTTTTGTTCAGATGTAACTAGATAAATATAAATTACAGGATCCGGTTTTTAATATTTTTTGGAGATTAAAAAGTTTAATAGTTTGCTAGAATTGTTTGTTTTGAGGTGTTATAAAGAGGAGAATATGAAAATTTGTCATTAAAAAAAGACCTTAATTAGTATTAACTGCAAGAATTTGTCATTAAAAAAAGACCTTAATTAGTATTAATTGCACATTAAAAAGTATCATTAAATTTGTTTATGTTGAGGCCGAGAAAAATACGAAGCATTTATCATTAAATAACAAAATTCCCTAATTAATATCAACTGCCCTAATTAATCGCTTTAATTACCTTGGTAACAGAAGCGCATTAAATGCGCTTCGCCCTAAAATCTCGCCTAGGCGCAAAAAGCGCTCGCTTTTAATAACTATGCATCCACATGATAAAATATAATTTTGCGGCTGTTGGGAATCAAAGGCTCAGATATGTTGCAATGGAGCTTGTTTGGCCCGAATCTGTCATGGCTGCAATCGCAGTTGCAAGTGAATATCAACCTCCACAGACAACAATTGTCTTTTAAAACTGGTTTGGGTTTAATCCGGTTTTAACTTTGTTGACCAAATTTAGAACCAGTTTTAAGCCCAATCCAGTTTAATAAATTAACCCAGTTTGTGCACCTCTAAAATATTGCCAAGCCAAGATACAGATAGGATCCACAAACTCCGATTTTGCTCGCTACATTATATCATCACAGCCTCCTACTTTCAAACAATTAAAAGCAGAAAAAAAGTAAAGCAAACGGAGACAACTCATAAATGATCAGAAGATCATATGGCAAAAGGGAGGTTATTATAAGAAACCCTCACACTCTCAACGGAACCTCATTCACTTGATCAAAACACAATATACCAAACGCCTCATATTTGTTAACAATCATAAGTTGTCGAAATCCATACATACTGAATTGCCTAACATAATGCAACAACAGCAGCAGCAGCAACGTCATCATCATCTCCATTCCATAAATAGAGAGAGAGTAGTTTATTCAAACATATTATCAGTTGATCAAATTCACTAACATGAACTCACCTTTTAGCCTATTTCATTTAGGGTTTGTTTTTTACGTGCCATCAATTACAACCTACTCATTCTTAATATCTAACTATATTGTTAATTACTAAACTGTAAAACAAATTTATTTAGAAGTCAAAACCCCAAATCTAAAAAAGCTATTGAAAACCATGCGAAAAAAGCTACGGCAGGAAGCTGAAGCAAACTCTGATTAATAAAAAAACCTAGTTTGCGCACCTCTAATATATTGCCCAGCCAAGATACAGATCGGATCCACAAACTCCAATTTGCTCACTACATTTTATGATCACAGCCTCAATTCACTTGATCAAAACACAATATAACAAACACCTCAGATTTGTTAGAATCCTAAATCATACTTAAAATCTAACTAAACTGTAACAGTTTTTATTAAAAGTGCAAACCCCAAATCTAAATTAAATCAAATCATGGAGAAAAGAACTGTAAAAAAATAAAGTATAAAATATATTTATAAATCTAATCAAACTATATGATTTTGGAGTTTGTTTTTACGTGCCATCAATTTAAACTTTTTCATTCTTAAACTCTAAACTATATATTATTAATTACTAAATTGTAAAACATTATTATCAAAAGTCAAATCCCCGAATCTAAATTAAAACAAAATATGAAAAATAAAAAAACAAGAATTAAAAGAGGCTCAGATCTGTTACTAATGAGAACAAAGAAGAGCAAGCCGCCATGGCTGCAAACATCACGGCTGCTTCAATAGTAGAAGCCTCCGGAAGTTACCCCGCCAAGATACGGTCTGGTTCAAGCTTTGTTCGATCCACTCAGGCAACAAGAATTTCATCATCACCTTAAGCATCGCTGCTTCTGGGTACGAGTATGCTACAGCTGGCACTACCAGAAAAAGAATGAGTAGATGTTGTTCAGTCTGTATGTTCATGTTCCTATCCAGAAAGGGGTGTTAAATTTTGGGGGAAATCGAAGATCATCGACTGCTGAGGAGGGCAACACCCCATAAAAAAACCCTTCCCTCTGCTGCCTCACTTCTCTGTAGCAATGGAATTTGTTTTTGCCCAATCCACCATGGCTGCAATTGCAGTTGCAAACTCCAGAGAGAATCTCCAAACACAACAATCACCAACTGGATTGCCCAGCCAAGATACAGATCGGTTCCACAAACTCCTATTTTGCTCAACCTACATATATCATCATTGCCTCGGTTCACATGAGAATAACACAGTATAACACCTCATCTCATATTTTAAGGAGGCTATTATAAATGTAGAGGTGAACAAAACACCGGTTTGTGAACTGGAACCAGTTTTGACCCGACCCGAAACCGATTATGAAACAGGTTTGGTGAAACTGGTCCAGTTTCAAACCGACCACCAGTTTGAGAACTCCTCCCTCTTTAGTAGGTTCGGTTTTGCTATTCAAAAGGGTTTGCGGCATAGCTTGTTGCCCGTTTACCTGCTACTGGTTGCAAAACTGACCAAACCTCAGGGACGAAAATGGCATTTTAAGGTTTTGAGGCTCAGATATATTATCATTGGAATTTATTTTCAAAATCCGCCATGGCTGCAATCACAGTTGCATCTATCAAATACATACCGACCAAGTTGCCTAGCCAAGATACGGATCAGACCTGTAATTCCGATTTCGCTTGAAATAATTTCCATCATCATATTCTTTATATATAGAACAACAACAACAACAAAGGGCAATTTGGTCATTTTCACTTTATGTACGAAAATACCTCTGACTTAACGGAGAAAAATGGATGGAATTAACGAGCCGGATGAAAATGGCCAGATTTCAAACCTTTTGGATCCAGATGTGAAAAAACAAACCTTTGGACAAAAGTTGCAAAACTGACCAAACCTCAGGGATGAAAATGGCATTTTACTCTTTTTTATGCAGTGTAAAAATTGGCATTTTACCGCCATGGCTGCAAACATCACGTTTGCTTCAAATAGAAGCCTCCGGATATTTCCCCACCAAGATACGGTCTGTTTCAACCTTCGTTCGATCCACTCAGACAACGACAAATTCATCATAATGTAGCCTCTACAAGGAACAATACCAAAAGAATACCAATATGTTTCCATTGTATTGTGGGAAAATAATATTTGAAGGAAGCAACAAGATCACAGGGATGAAAATGTACGGTAGACAGAAGGCATGGGTATCATATATGGTGTTGAATATTTGGGGGAAAATCGAAAATAATGGGCTGCAAAGGTTTTGAGGCTCAGATATGTTATCATCGGAATTTACTGTCAAAATCCGCCATGGCTGCAATCACAGTTGCATGTATCATATACATACCGACCGAGTTGCCTAGCCAAGAAAAGGATCAGATCTGTAAATTCCGATCTTGCTCGAAATAATTTCATCGTCATAGCCTTTTCAAATAAAACAACAGCAGCAGCAGTAGCAACAGCATCAACATAACTATGCAATTAATGCCGTAAAAAACGGATATCTGTTATCGCCGTGGGATCTCGGTAATTTTAATATCATGAACTTATATATATATAGCAATTTAACACTAATAGTTCGATATGCTCTCCTACCATTAACAAATTAACTTTTTGCAACTTGCAAAACACTAACAATTGTAGCAAGTAGGAACTGATTAAGACACAAAACGCTAACATTTAACACTAACAATTAAGACTTAAAACACTGATAGCAAAAATAAGAAGAAATGGAACTTGTTTGGCCCGAATCCGCCATGGCTGCAATCACAGTTGCATGTATCATATACATACCGACCGAGTTGCCTAGCCAGGATACGGATCAGATATAAATTCCGATTTTATTCAAAATAATTCCCATCGTCATAGCCATGTTAATTAACGCCCCGCTTGCAGTATTCGCATATAACGTGTATATATGTGGGAGCTGGGGGGGGGGGAGTGAAAGTGCACTAATTTTAACGTTATTTTACTAATTTCGTGAAAATATCGTTAAACGAGGGGGATGGTTAATCATGCATCATGTGGTGGTGACGTGGATAGCCGAAAGACAAGGGAGTACACGCACTGATCGGCCTTTGTATCAATTGCTGAGTGTTATGTGCCTTATGTCCAAGGCTTGATGTGCAAAAAATGTTCTTCAGTATGTATGTTCATGTTCCTATACAGAAAAGGGTGTTAAATTTTGTGGTCAAATGGAAGATCATGGGCTGCTGAGGGGGGCAACACCCCATGAAAAACCCCTTCCCTCTGCTGCCTCACTTGTGTTGCCTGAGCTTTCAGTTCCCCCAAACCCTGATTTATTGTACATGACTCACTTGTGATTTTTAATCAAAGTTGCTCTTTTCAATGTTGCAATACAAACAGAGGCTCAGATCTGTAACAATGGAACTTGTTTTTGCCCAATCCACCATGGCTGCAATCACAGTTGCAAAGTATTCATGAGAGAATCTCCAAACACAACAATTGCCATCTGGATTGCCCAGCCAAGATACAGATCGGTTCCACAAACTCCAATTTTGCTCAGGCTACGTTTATCATCATTGCCTCGTACTTTTAAACAGTTAGCCCCACCACCAACAGAAAAAAGATAAAGCAAAATCACCAACTCATAGTTGATCAGAAGATCAAATGCCAAGAGCAAAATCTCCCCCTAGTCTCAATTCACTTGAGAATAACACAACATAAATGTAGAGCTTGGTTTTAAATTGAGTGATGCGCTCCGATGCGCTTAGTCCAAAAATCTGATGCGCGATGCAAGCGCATCATCACGTAGGTGATGCATTCTTTAAAAAAAAAATAGTTAAAAATTATTTATACATAAAAACTTATAAAAACATACTTAAAGTAAAACAACTGACGTAATTAGAAGATAAGAGTTGTGTTTTTTGGTTCAAATCAAGCATACTAAGATGTTAATTATGGAAAAAACCGAACAAAGTTCATAAAATCTGGTAAAAAAGCATAAGAAACAATGTTGCATGCATCAGAGCGCATTATGCGAAATGCGCGCAATATTCTCGCATCACGTAAACGCATCGCATCAGCTGTTGCAATGCGCTCTCATTAATGCATCGTGCGCATCACGCATTATGCGCGCATTTTAAAACCAAGAATGTAGAGGTGAACAAAAAACCGATTTGTGGACTGGAATCAGTTTTGACCCGACCCGAAACCGATTATGAAACAGTTTTGGTGAAATTGGTCCCCGTTTCAAACCGACCACCGGTTTGGGAAAATGTGCACCTCTAGGTAGATTGATTTTCTTAGCTCCAATGATAAAGGTTTTGAGGCTCAGATATATTATCATCAAAATTTATTGTATAAATCCGCCGTGTCTGCAATCACAGTTGCATGTATCAAATACATACTGACCGAGTTGCCTAGCCAAGATACGGATCCAATCTGTAAATTCCAAGTTTGCTCATCATTTGGTTATAGGTAAATGTAGAGGTGAACAAAAAACCCGGTTTGTGAACCAGAACCGGTCTATGAACCAAACCGAAACTAATCCCTTTCCACTTGTAAACCGGTTTCACCAAATACCAGTTTCAACCGTTGTTGACCTGAACTGAAACGATTTCAACTGGTACCCGTTTGGGGAAAAAAACCCGAAATATGCCACCTCTAGATAAGAGGCTCAGATCAGTTGTAGTTGGATTTAAGACGCCCTAATCCGCGATGGCTACAATCGCAGTTGCCATTTGGATTGCCCCGCCAAGATACGGATCGGATCTCCATACTCCGACTTTGCTTAAAAAGAATTTCATCATCACCGCCTAAGAAGAATATTATACCAGCAAAGGCGCCAGATTAAGATTCGGAAACATAAAATAAGATGAAGATCAAGTGTTTGTTTGTTTGTTTGAAAGATAGACAGAGTAGCTCAGTTGGTTAGGGCGGTCAGAGGATCAAATGGCAAGAGGGAAGTTACTCTAAGAAACCTCCTACATCTCACCTGAGCCTCAATTCACTTGAGCATAACACCTCATCTCATCATTTAAGGCGGTTATAGGTAAATGCAGAGGTGAACAAAAAAACCGGTTTGTGAACCAGAACCAGTTTTTAACCCGAACCGAAACCGATCCTTTTCCACTTATTAGTTTGAGAAGTCCTCCCTTGAAACTGGTAAAAAACCAGAACTAGTTTTAAATCGAACAGATCCTTTTCCACTTGTAAACCGGTTTCTCCAAATATCAGTTTTGAACATTGTTGACCCAAACCGAAACGATTTCAACCTGAACCGGTTTGGGATTTAAAAAACGAAATGCGCACCTCTAGGTAGATAGATGTTCATCTCCAAGGATAAAGGTTCCGAGGCTCAGATATGTTACTTTGGAATTTACTGTCGAAATCCGCCATGACTGCAATCATAGTTGCATGTATCAAATACCTACAGACCGAGTTGCCAAGCCAAGATACGGATCAGAATATCAGACCTGTAAATTCCAATTTTGCTCGAAATAATTTCCATCATCACAATCTTTTTTAAATGGACATCGAATGGCAAGAGCCGGAGCCTCATTCCTCTGAGCAAATTCACTTTCAACTTATTCATACTTCAAATCTAACCATACACAAATTGATGCACCACGTATTGTTAATAAGTAAACTGGAAACTAAAAAATGAAAAACAAGAATTAAGAGAGGCTCAAATATGTTAATAATAATAATCAAAACAAAGAGGAACGAACTGCCATGGCTGCAAACATCGCGGCTGCTTCAACGGTAAACAATCCAATTTCTACCGCAAAACCTCCGATATTTACCCCGCCAGGATACGGTAAGTCTCAACCTTCGTTTGGTTCACTCCAGAGAGAATCTCCAAACACAACAATTGCCAACTGGATTGCCCAGCCAAGATATAGATTGGTTACACAAACTCCTATTTTGCTTAAAAATAAAAAACGAAAATATAAAAAAGAAGAAGAATTAAGAGAGGCTCAGATGTGTTAATAATGAGAAGAAAGAGGAACGAACCGCCATGGCTGCAAACATCACGGCTGCTTCAATAGTAAAAGCCTCCGGAGATTACCCCGCCAAGATACGATAAGTCTCAACCTTCGTTCCATTCACTCAGACAACAACGACAAATTCATCATCATCGCCTCACAATGTTAAAGAAAGAGAAAGAGGGGTGTTTGGAATTGAGTATGTCGCAGCCGGTGCTAACCACTACGAAGAACATATATAATAATAATTTCACCGATACAAACATAAAGGACGAAAAGTGTAATTTACCCAAAAAGAAAAGATTATAGAAGAAGCAGTCCAGTCAACAAGCAATCGGATGATCAGACGATCGGAGTTCCATCCCAGATGTAAGGGGTGTTGAATTTCGGGGGGAAATCGGAGATCATGGGCTGCGGAGGGAGGCAACACCCAACCCTTCCCTCTGCCGCCTCCTCCTCTAGCGTTGTCTGAGCTTTCGGTTTCCCCCAAACCGTCGTTTCTGCAGTGGACTTGTGCTATTGTAGATGACTCACTTGTGATTTTAATCAAAGTTTCACTTTTGACCCTTCAACCTTTCCTATGTTTGTTATAAGGGAATGAATGAAATAGTGTTAACAAACACTTTATACCAATCAATCATTTCAACCAAGTCGATAGTTTGAGATTTATATTTTTCGGTTTTGATGTTTTGGTAATTCAAACATCACGTATGATAGTTTGAAACATGAAACCAGTCATGTAAAATGAACGATCTTTTCCTTTTCTTGGTTGTTGGGATAGCATGTTGATGGGCATCCAGTTCTAGAATATGCATCATTTCTACATCTCTATACTTTGAATGTGTTTATGGCTATGAACCAATGATTTTGAGTATATCACAAGTTGATAGAGACTTACAAGAAAAATACTTTTATCATTGATAGAGACTTACAAGAAAAATACTTTTATCGTTAAGAGTTAAGACTGTTGGGTATATTCTTCCTACAAACCACCCTATAGTGTTTCCAAGAAGGTTTGATTGTTAGACTTGTATAGTTCCGCCTAAGTTGTATTCATAAGCGTTAGGCTCATTCACACATCTTTCTCCGTGAGTGTGCGACTATAAAATAGGCGATATTGGAAAGTGTGCTATCTAATTTATATGTATTACTCAACCCAATTAGTTAATATTACCTATAATCTGGTAGTCTAGTGGTATGGTGCTTAACTCATATGAATAAATGGTGCAAGCTTGAATCGTTACAAGTACAAAGTTAAGTGGTATTTGAGTATAAGAAATTGCTAATAAAAGAATTTAGATATTTGAGTGTAAGAAATTGCTATTAAAAGAATTTGGTTACTATTATGATCAATGGGAAAATATGTTTTTTAATCTATATGTATTGATCAAACCATTTAGTTACTATTATGTTAAGACTTTGATTGCAAAGACTTGCGAAAAATGTATTCAGGATAAGATAGGTCAGAAAGGGAATTGCATGTAAATAAAAGAATCGGAGGTAACAACGATGATGGAGAGTGCTAATGCCTAAATGATACATTGGAGATTGGAATTGATTGACTAATGATGGTGGATGGAGGAGTCGTTGAGGTTAGGGTTGAAATGGTGGGTTAGTGTTGAAGAAAGGGGTATTTTTTTTTAACTTGTACATGATGTTTAAAAACTTTCACATTAAGTGAAATAACATAAATAACATGAATCAAGGGCTTATATTCAGTAGGTTGATCAAATGGCAAGAGATCAGTAACTCTCTCCAACGAAACCTAGATGTCTCTCACTGGAGCCTCATTCATCTGTGCAATTTCACATTCAACTTATTCATCATACTACAAATCCGACCATAGACAAATTTATGCACTACCTATCGTTAATTAATTACTGGAAACATGTTTATCAGAAGTCAAAACCCTAAATCCAAGAATTGTATAAATAGTAAAAATAAAAACGAAAATATGAAAAAAGAAGAATTAAGAGAGGCTCAGATGTGTTAATAATAATGAGAAGAAAGAGGAACGAACCGCCATGGCTGCAAACAACGCGGCTGCTTCAACGGTGAAAACATCAGTTTCTACCGCCAAGCCTCCGGAGATTACCCCGCCAAGATACGGTAAGTCTCAACCTTCGTTCCATTCACTCAGACAACAACGACAAACTCATCATCATCGCCTCTAATGATTGCTCTTGTAACTCACAATGTTAAAGAAAGAGAAAGAGGGGTGTTTGGAATTGAGTATGTCGCAGCTCGTGCTAACCACTACGAAGAACATTAGAAGCAGTACCGATATAAACATAAAGGATGAAAAGTGTAATTTACCCAAAAAGAAAAGATTATAGAAGAAGCAGTCCAGTCAACAAGCAATCGGATGATCAGAAGATCGGAGTTCGATCCCAGATGGAAGGGGTGTTGAATTTCAGGGTGAAATCGGAGATCATGGGCTGCGGAGGGGGGCAACACCCAACCCTTCCCACTGCTGCCTCCTTCTCTAGCATTGTCTGAGCTTTCGGTTTCCCCCAAACCCTCGTTTCTGCAGTGACTTCTGCTATTGTAGATGAGTCACTTGTGATGTTAATCAAAGTTTCACTTTTGACCCTTCAACCTTTCCCATGTTTGTTGTAAGGGAATGAATGAAATAATGTTAACAAGCAATCAATAATTTAAACCAAGTCGCTAGTTTGAGATTTCTATATTTCAGTTTTGATGTTTTGGTAATTCAAACATCCCGTATGATAGTTTGAAACATGAAACCAGTCATGTAAAATGAACGATCTTTTCCTTTTCTTAGTTGTTGAAATAGCATGTTGGTGGGCATCCAGTTCTAGAATATGCATCATCTCTACATCTCAAGACTTTGAATGTGTTTATGGCTATGAACCAATGATTTTGAGTATATCACAAGTTGATAGAGGCTTACAAGAAAAATACTTTTATCGTTAAGACTGATTGTTGGGTATATTCTTCCTACAAACCACCCTATAGTGTTTCCAAGAAGGTTTGATTGTTAGACTTGTATATTTCCACCTAAGTTGTATTCATAGCGTTGGGCTCATTTGCTAATCCAGGAGCCGGCGAGTTTGACGGAGCCTCGGTCCCGATCCGACTTGTTCGGTGCGTTTATTACGACTAAGAAAGGAGTAGAAGATAGATACGACACCGAGCAGTCACTTATAAGCTAGTCTCTATTGATTATTCAACGTTACAGCACCACAAGACCAGTTGGACATCATTTCCCCTCAGGGACCAAAAGCTTGTCTAAACGGGAACTCCAATTCCCTATTTATAGGCAACAGCCTACATGTGGACTATTCTATTGTCCATCCGTCCGGATGGACCTTTACATTATGAATACCGCGTCCAACTGATCCTATTCTATACATTATTCAACACACTCTCTATCTAACTATTCGCACAGTGGCAAACGTATGAAATATGCACCAACACATTCCCCCTCGGCTGTCACTGTCGAATTATCTTTAATACTTTAAGAACCTTGAGCCGTGTTTGAATATTCTGCAACTTCAATCAGGCATCTTGAACTGTGAAAGTAGATTCCCCCTCGATTGATGATTCGGGGTTTGCTTTGTCAGAATAAAGCACTAATTCCCCCTGAAATGAATCTTAAGGTCTTTTGCACAGTTCACGACTCTCCTCTGATTTACAAAACTGCAACCTTCATGAACAATCACCAACTTGAAACTAATCAATGCAGCATCCTCTGTTTCAGCTTTAACCGCATCCGAGCTCAGTTTCTGATATGTCATGTTAGCACCACGATCTCGCATTCCGCCTTCTCGATCTAAGAATGTACAAAAATTCAACCGACAATTGATAGAAACTTCAAATGCCCCACTGATTAACTTCAAATCCGTGATTCCCCCTGAAGATCTATATCCCGTTTACCGTAATCCACGTTAATGCACTATAAGAATGATAGATCCGTGTAAACGGTATTCTTCACAATCAGCAAATCTTCATCAGAAAAACAAATCATCTTGGTAATGTAATCCAATCTCCGAAACATTCGTCCACAATCAGATTCATCTCATCGGATAATCTAGATCTTAGATGCTATCATCCACGATCACTCTTAGATCTCCGATGCTCGATCAGATATCAACACCTCGGATCATCTTGATCTCGGAAGCCTTCACCCACGATCAGATTCACATTCCCCCTGACAATTTGAAGTCGAAACTACCCTAATACAGTTGCCGTGTCACGAATTTCAAAAATGCCGGAATTTCAACATATGATAATGAAATTTTTATTCCCCTTCATTTTTGCAAATTCTGGTGACTTTATCACTGAATTCCCCCTCAAACTGAGCAATTTGGTCCTCTTTTATCTGTGAAAAACTCGACTATGCCGAAAATATGACAATTTTCCTCAAAACGTCAGTTTTTCATCGTTGCGGATTTTACGATTTGGCCCATAAATAGTCAGATATCATGAATGATAAGCATTCTACACTAATATCATGACTACCCCACTAATTTTCACAATCCGTGATCGCATCATCAAATATGTTCACTAAGCCCCAGACGGTGTCCCCGAACAACCCAGCTTGGTCGTTAAAAACCCGAAAAATTGCCAATTACCAAATTTTTTCTGGAGACTCTCCTCATCATTGTGATAAAAAATGCCTTTTTTTAGGCATTTGATCATCTGGTCGAATGGCATGTTGTCGGATGGTCATCCGATCAGATGGTCATTCGATCGAATGACAAAGTGGAGAAACTTGTGTTTGTGGATCGGATGGTCATCCGATCGAATGAACATTCGAGTGAAAACCAACTTATCTTTCAAACACAAGCTAATGACATGGGTCGGATGGTCATCCGATCAGATATGTTCTAACAGCTCAAGAACACTCCGAATCACGTTTTTTTCGATCCAGAATCTTTATTTGTGTGAATTTCATGATGAAACTTCATAGGATTGTGCGCGAATCAATTCCGAACAGAATGATGTCTTCAATTCCAAAATCCATCCGTGAATTGACCTTTATTTTGATGTTTTTCTCTGTTTTAACGTCAAAACTCCCATTTAACCCAAAATTGATGATGTTGGTGCATACGTCTGTCGACTTCGTCTTGTATCGAGTCTTGTACTTAGAATGTTAAATCAGGGCACGTCGTTCGAGATAATATAATTCCGCTTGAAAGGAGTTAATTCCGCTTGAAAGATGTTTGAGGTAATTCCGCGCGGAATTAGATTCTGCTTGGAATTCTAATTCCGCTTGGACCCTTTCACACGGAATTAAAACCCTATAAATACCATTCAACCGAAATCATTTGTAATCTTTCCGGTCTGTGCAACGAAGTGCTGCCGAAGTGTCGTCTCGCTGTAATTTGTCATCTGATCAATAAAATCGACAGTTAAAGTAACATTCTAGCTGAATTGACCTCAATACGACTGTTTCCGCCTTTCGTTTTGAGTATAAACTCTTCTGAACGACTCGTTCGGGTCCAATAAGAGGTGTCAAATCTGAAATGCTCAAAAAGGTTTTCAAATTAACAGAAATTAATATTTCTGAAATAAAAAATGTAAATCTTTCTGAAAAACCTAAAAAATACACCTCAAGAGTTCAACAAAGAGAAAACAAGAAAAAAGGTTACACTTCTGGTTCTGGTTATCGAAAGAAACCAAACCATAACGGTAATTTCAAAAAGAAAGGACTTGGTTTCATTCCACCAGAAAATCATACAAATGAAAAATATGTTCGAGATTTTAAATAAAAAATGGTATTTGTTTCAGGTACATCTTCTAAAGAAGAAAAAGAAAATTTGTTCAGAAAACAGTCCAACAGAGAATTCCTTGCAAAGAAGCAAGAAGAGATGAAGAAGGAAGCTATTCAAAAGAAAGAAACGAGAACCTGTTTTAAATGTAACATAGCTGGTCATATTGCCAAAGATTGTTCAAAGGCAATACAATCAAAACAGGGAGTTTCTAAACTGAAAGAGAAAGTGATTGAGTTTGAATCACCAATTGAGAGAATTAAACTCTTCAAAAATTCAAAATTTGAAATTGGTGAATGTTCGAACAGGTTTTATAAGAGAAGTGCAAAACTTGACAACCAAAAATGGGTTGTTAAGAAATCTGGTGATTGTTATAGCAATTATTCTGATTCGTCAAAATCAGAGGAGCTATCTTCTGGCAATGAATCTGATTCCACAAAGTCAGAGGAGCCACAAGTTGAGGAAAACTATGAAAAATCAGTGCCGACTGTGGATGATGTGAATTTTCCACCACTTCGGGCTGAAAATTTTAAAAAGAAAATTGGTAAAGTCGAAATTTCAAACCAATTTTATTCTGATAAAAAGGTTTATGATGTTGAAAAGGCCTTTAACCCCAAAGTGAAACACATCTTTGATAAAATGATTGACAGAAAAGTCAAAGGGGTTAAAGAGTTCTATGAGAAGAAGATGGTAGGTAAAATACCGAGTGTTGATAGCTCGGTATCACCCAAGGCTGGTCAGGCTTGGGTGGATATATTCTTTGATTGAAAAACCTGACTTGCCGGAGCTCCCAGGTTGGTAAGAGTGGAGCAGGAATCGGCATCATTCTTTGTATCAGGTTTGATTGTGCATACCTATAAGTGGTAATTGGTTTGATCTACAAGTGGTAAATCAGGGACATTAAGTTGTACTTGTTTTTCTACAAAGTGATATGTTTGATTTGTAAATTTACAAGTGGTTGAAAACAAAGTGATGAAATAGACCACCAAAGCTGAAAGGAGAAACTGATTTTGGTACTTGGAAGAATCGTAACAAATCGTTCTTCGAATATACTGATTACAATCAATGGATTTCAGTCACCGTTGGACCCCACATACCAACAGTGGTTCGAGGAGACGTGATAGTTTCCAACAACGACCCCACCACCTACACTGAAGAAGACAAAGCCCTAATCCAACGTGACCGTCGTGCACATGCTGCTTTAACCATGGCTTTGTCAACTGATGGCTGTAACATGTTTGAGGAATACACCACTGCAAATGATCTTTGGCTTGCTTTGATCGACTACTACGAGGGAAACGAAGAGCTAATTCAGAACAAAAGAGACATGGTGCAGAAAGAATACGACATGTTTGGTGGAATTCGTGGAAAAAGCCTTTCCAATCATATCAGTCGCTTTTTGAGTATGATAACCAAGATGAAGAAGGCAGGAAATCCTATCACTAACCGTGCTGCCATAAAGAAGCTTTTGGACTCGCTTCCAAAAGAATGGAGCCTGCAGTGTGTAACACCCCAAAATTTTGTAAGTCATAATATAATATTTTTATATTATGTTGACGCAATTAGAAAAGAAAACGGTGAATATAATTTTACCATATGTAAGTAAATAAAATACTATTAAGTAAATTATTGTGAATAAACCAAGTTAACCAAGTTAGAATATGGTGTGATAAATGGCATGCTATGAAAGGCTAAGGGCTAAATATGTTAAATGGAAGGAAGATATTATGACTAACAAAAGTGCAGGAAATTGACTAAGGTATATGCGTGTGTGTCGTGAGATAGAGAGGGGGGGGGGGGGAGATGGTTCAACCTAACTAACAAGAACACACTCAATTTCAGCAAATTGATGATGATTTTAGGCTGGAAATCAGTGCATGAAGCATAATCCATGTTATCTTAGTTGTTCCTAACTTAAGGTAAGTCACAATTTGTGAAATGATGAACATTGATGAAATGGGTCTTTGATTAATCCGTGTATATATGCGAAATTAGGATGGTAAGAGGCTATAATCATCATATGAGACTTGAATTATGCATGAAATTCGGATTAATTTGATGTTATTATGTAAACCCACTTGTAGGTAATAATGTAATGGGAATGTTGATGAATTATGTGTTATACTAGTTGTAGTTTGATGTGTGAAGTTAATTGTTGAATGTGATGTTATATAAATCTGATTTTGAAAGGAGATTAGGTGAAAATGATGAATGTGATGATCTTGATAAGAATTTGGTATGATTGTGCACAAGTTACTTGTACACTATGCTTGGAAAGTAGTACGCACACCAAGTGTTCGATGAAATGCCTAGTATAGGTTACTATGTGCTATCACTTGTAAGGAATGCTAATTAAGTAGTAATGAAGATGATCATGTATTATAAGTATGAAAAGTTCTTAGTTATGAGTGTGTATATGCTAATTGTGTTATGAATGTGACGACATGTACGATTAGGAGTCATGTCAACATGGACAAAAACATTGAAGGATAACGGGTCAAAGGTAAACACGGAAGCTATGCACGAACTCGGATGCACGAGGTAAGTAAACTCCCGGACTCCCTCTTTAGTAGTAAAAGAGATTAATTGTATGATAATTGTTAGAAGCTATGTTGAAATGCGTTATTGATAATGATATCAAGTAAGTAGTATTAAGTAAGTGATTTCCGACTCACTTCTTAGTAAGTATAGAGAGTTTTGATATCTATGAATGTGGGGAATCGTGTAAGATTGTGTAATAAATGAGAGTACTAAGGTAAGTATTGTTGTAGCGGGTCGAAAGTAGTTGATTATGTCGGAAACAACTTGGTAAAATCAAATGGGTCAAAATCAAAAAAGCATGATAAAAGTATAGATTTGATTATGGGGACATGGGGTAAAGTGTTAGAATGATTTGGGGGCTTGGAATAATGTTATTTTATGATTTGGGAAGCTCGGGATGCGCAAACGGGGGCCGAAACGTCGAAAAGAATGAAATCCGGGCGCCGGTGCTGCAGGGGCGGCGTTCCAGACGCTGGTAGCAGCGTCACCGACGCTGGTCTGCAGCTGGCCAACGCCTTAAGTTGCTGTCTACGCGACAGCCGATGCCAGCAGCCCCGTTTCTTCGTTTTCTTCCATCCCGAACCCCGTAATCTCATTCCTAAGCCCCATTAAACTTCCATAACGTACCCCAACCTTACCAAATAGTTTTTGTGAGGTGCGGGTGAGTATAGAACTCATTTTTAAAAGTTTCCAAAATGCACACCAAACTCATTAAAGAGTGTTTATGCGATGCGAGTAAAAAAGGAGCGTGTAGGCAAGTACGTGTGAGAATAAAATAAGTATGTAAGCCTTGTATACATGGATTTAGTTGCATGTTAGTAAATGGAAATCATGGGTAAACATGAATAGAAATAAGTATGTACGTAGACTAGTGTGTACGAGACAAATACATGGGTATAGATGTTTGTGGTTAAGATTGTTAGAATGAATATATAAGCATGTAAGTTGTATGAAAGAGTTTGGGTAGGGAGGTATGCATGTATTAAGTAGGATTATCATCTTTTAAGGAGTTGGGTTAGGTAAGACGCATGCGTGTTAATAAACCAAATGTTTCCGAATGAGTGAGATTCGTATGAAGGTATGTATGGTTTTAATATATACGAGTATTGAAGATACTAACTGAGTTATCTACGAGAATGAAATGAAAGTGCAGGTATATAAGTGTTGGGCTCTCAGCGATTGGAGGCCCGGTGTAAAGAACGAATTCGGAAAAACATCTTAATGGAGTAGAATACACAGATAGAATGCTACGATTGTTTATATATTCATTAATTATGTATGATGTCACCATTTACTAATGTGTTAGTTATATATGGTGACCGCAGGTTATTCGGATCATTATTATCATCATGAGGGACAAGTGGACGAGGATCGAGTTGAAGATCATGGATTGTACGGAAAAGTGGTCACGTGGGTTGTATTCATATGTTATAAAGGTTACTTTAACTAAGGATGAACGATGTACTTATTTAAAGAATTCGTTTAAATTGGTTTTCAAGTATGTTAGAACAGTTATAAAGAAAGAAATTTTAAGACTTGTATTTCCGCTGCGTCGTTTTAAAGTTAAACGTGTTAGGGTCTTACACAGTGCATGATGATCAAAAGGGATTTCCTCAACAACCCAAATCCTTTCATTCTATCCGATTTGACCAACACTTTGAAGGCTTTTGAAATGGATGTCAACAAATGAGAAAAGAATACAGTTGCTTACACTCCAAAGTCTGCTCAGACTACTGCAGGATTGAAGAACGTGGCACTTCTTGCATCAGAAGGTGTTAGCCACCAAGCTTCAAACACGACTTACTTTAACGCTTCCGCAAGCGCATCAAAGACTCAACAATCCAGTGAAAAGACAGTTGTGGTCGGTGATACTCAAGCCTTGAAAGTTTCAACTGAAAATGTGGCACTTTTCAACATGTTTCTGAGCAGCTATGAAGCACTGATGTCGGGAGAGCTCAAGAAGGAGATGTTCACTGCTGAAGACATGTATAAGGTTGATCCAGATCACATGGAGGAGATGGATTTGAAATGGCAGATGGCTATGATCACTCTAAGGCTGAAGAAGTTTAAAGGACAAGACTGGGAAGCGCCTAGCTCTTAGAAAAGCTAGTTTCGACAAATCTAAGCTGAGATGCTACAACTGCAAGAATTTGGGTCACTTCAAGCGAGATTGTCCTCTGTTAAAGAATGGAAATGCTGAAAATGCTTCTGCTATTAGACAAATCGGTATTGAAGAAAACAACAACAACAACAACAATGCTGCTCCTAACACACCTAAAGCTTTAGTGGTTGAGGATTACGATTGGGCTGAAGAAATTGCTGAAGCCAAGGAACAAGTTATCAAAGCTCTCATAGAAAAGATCTCGAGCGGGTCATCATCTTCATCATCAAAACCAGTGGAGAAACAGGTTGCCGGAATCCCTAAAGGAGACAATGCTGCTGACAAGGGTCTGAAGAGCATTCTCACCCCCTCTGAGCCTGAGAAAGACAAGAATTCTAAAGAAGCTGAGAAGCCTAAGGAGCAGGTTCAGAAAGAAACAACTGATGAGAAGAAAGAGAAAGCAAAAGCAAAAGCCTCAGCTGCAGCCATGAAAACCGAATTCTCAAAGGAGAAGGCGGACAAGGACTTGGTAAATAGCATTCCACACGAATTTAAAGTAAAACTATGCACTCAGTCATGCGTAAATGTCGTGGCACACTATAAGTCTCTCAATCTTGAGATTATGAGGGACAAAGATAAGGTTTTAAAATTCAATAAAGAACTCACAGAAAATGAGGCCGCGTATCAGAGAAAGTTGAATTCAAATTTAGCTGAAACGCAAACTCTAAAAGAATTCGTTTTTAGAAAAGATTTTATCATCAATGATTTAACAGAAAGATTAGAAAAATCTTTGGACGAAAACAACAAATTACAAATTATAATAGACAAATGGAATGTTAGTCAAAAGACCTTCACTGACATCAAAAACTGCCAACGACCAACGTATGTAAAAGATGGGATCGGGTATAAGGATAGACAAGGAAATGAAAGAAAACTTTTCTTTCCACCACATAGCAAAAACTATGTGCCTATGCCAACTCCTCATCCCGACAATGATTTGATTGATGAAAAGGCTCCTATTGCTCAAAATAATTCTTCTAAAAATGAAACAACCGCTAATATTCCTAAAAGTAATGCAGATTCATTTGTGTGTAAAGAAGATGTGTGCGATGAGGATGAAGACTGCGGCGGTTCAAAAATAGGGATAGGTTATTTAGGCGACAGTTATTCTACTGTTAACTGGTTCGCCTGGAACTGTGATAAGAAAAACAATATTCGGGATGAATGTAATAATTTAACTAAGATGGATGACTGTAATGGCCATGTGCTTAAATTTAACTCTTTGGATGACTGTAAGGGCCATGTGCCTACATTTAAGACCCGTGATCGTGAACATGCTATGTTTGAATGTCATGATTTAAATTTTGCATTTTGTGATGATAAAAATGTGTGTGAACCTCCTATATTTATGCCAGAATTGAAACAGAATAGTTTTGGAAAATTCCTCACCGAGGAAATTCCAGAATTTATTCCATCTCGAACAGGTATGACAGTTTCAGAAAAAGAAGTCACTGAAGAAAGCAGCAAAGAAGATTCAAACTTTTCTGCCTCAGAAAAGGAAGAAGAAACTTCAAGTTCTGACGTAGATCAAGAATCAGAAAATTCAGGTGAAGACCAAGTATCCGAAGATCAAAGTTCCGAAGATTCAAGTGAAGAAATTACAGACGAAACAAATGAAGATCAAAGCTCAGAAAATTCAAGTGAAGATCAAGCATCAGAGATTTCATCAGATCTCGACAATGATGAAGACTGCTCAGAAGATGAAAGCCGTATTGTCAAGAAAATGAAGAAAGTTGAGAGTTCAAGCTACACCGCATCAGAAGACTCCTCAAACAGCTTAAGACACTCATCACATACATCATCTTCTATCACCAAAAAGAAAAGGCCCAAACGCAAACGATGTTTTCGCTGTGGTCATTTAGGACATACAGCGAAACATTGTAAAAACAAGAATTTTTCTGAACCAGAATATAATTTTGTTAAAGTTTCACAGAGCAGTTTGATTACTTTAAGAAATCAGTCAAAAATCTGGTTAATTCCACCACTTGTTTTTGGAAACAAAAAGAAGATATCGTGGGACAAAACCATGATAGATCCAAAGTGAAGCAAATCTGGGTTCCCAAATCAAACTAATCAATGTATATATTTGTATTTCAGAATAAGCTCCAGAAATGGCTTCGGATGCTCATGGAATATATCTGGCATGTCGACAGTGGATGCTCAAGGCATATGACTGGCTTAAAGGAACTTCTGAAGAATTTTCGTTTTATCGATGGCGACTTCGTATCCTTCGCCGGTGATGAGAAGGGAGGAAAGATCGTTGGAGTAGGAGACGTTGTTTCTGAAGCACTTACGTTAGAAAACGTCAACTATGTTCCAGAATTGTGCTACAATCTCATGAGTGTATCACAAGTCTGTGATAAAGGAATATCGGTGCTTTTCAATGACGTGGAATGTCTGTTTCTCAAGCCTGAATATGTCGTTCCTGCAGAAATGATCATGCTTACAGCTCCACGACAAAACAACACATACGTGCTCAATATGAAAAATGCCAAGAAAAATGATAAATTGACGTGTTTAATCTGAAAGGCTTCAGAATCGGAGTCACTGCTTTGGCACAGGCGATTGGGGCATGTGAATTTCAAAAATATGAACAAACTCTCTAAGTTAAACTTAGTAAGAGCTCTTCCGATAAAAGAATTTCCTTTTTCAGAAAAATGTATAGCATGCGCCCAAGGAGAGCAACACAAGAAATCACATAAGCCCAGAGCAGTGAATTCGATTACTGCGCCTCTTCAACTAATGCATATGGATCTTTTTGGTCCAATAAGTGTTAAAAGTCTTGTTAAAAGTTCTTACTGTTTGGTAATTACAGATGATTTCTCTCGTTTTTCATGGGTTTACTTTCTTGAAGCCAAGAATGAGACGACTAATATCCTCAAGTCTTTCATACCCCTAATTGAAAACGTGACTAGATTAAAAATGAAGGCGATCAGAAGCGATAATGGTTTCGAATTCAAGAATCAAACTTTCTTATCCTTATGTGACGAAAAAGTAATTCATCTTCAATAAAGTGCTGCTAGAACTCCTCAACAAAACGGAGTCGCAGAACGAAAGAACATAACACTGATCGAAGCTGCGAGAACTATGCTGGTGGATTCAAAGCTTCCAATCATCTTTTGGGCAGAAGGGGTCAATACTGCATGTTATGTTTTGAACAGGGTTCTCATCGTCAAACCTCACGGAAAGACTGCTTACGAACTTCTCTTCAAACATAAGCCTCTGTTGGTGCATACGTCTGTCGACTTTGTCTTGTATCGAGTCTTGTATTAGAATAGATAGATCAGGGCACGTTATACGAGAAAAACTGTCAAATATAGGTTTGGAGGGTATTTCGCACGAAATGACATGTGTGTCATTTCGTACGAAATCAAACGGCTATTTCGCACGAAATAGTAATTTCGTGTGAAATTGATTTCGCATGGTACATTTCGTGCGAAATCACCTCACCTATATATATGTGTTGTGCCTTGTCATTTGTAACTTTCCGGTTTCAGTGCCGAACTGCTGCCGAAGTGTCTACTCATTGTAAATCTTTGTCAAATCAATCAAATAGACAATTAAAGTGAATTGCAAGCTGTTTCGAACTCGATACGTTAGTTTCCGCCTCTCGTATTGAGAAGAACACCTCTGAACGACTCGTTTCGGGTCTGAAAACGATCCTACATGTGGTATCAGAGCTCAGGAGGAGGAACACCTCTGAACGACTCGTTTCGGGTCTGAAAACGATCCTACATGTGGTATCAGAGCTCAGGAGGAGGAGTTCTACCGAATTCAGCTTGATTTCATCAAATTTTCTAACTTCTACACCTTCTTTTCAAAATTAAACAAGTTTTAACGGATAAAATGGATTGAATTTCTCACATTATAAGCGAAACAGTGTTTTAACAAAGCCTTGAAAGAATTGGACCAAAATTCAAACTAAAACCTGATCAATTTTGGCAAAAACAGCTCGAGATGATGACATCAGCAGTATTTCGCATGAAATAGCATCTTCATTTCGCACAAAATCACCGTTGTGATTCATTTCGCATGAAATAGATCTTCTATTTCATACGAAATCAGTATTTCGTTTGAAATTTTGTTTGATTTCGCACGAAACCAGTATTTCGTGTGAGTATTTCGTACGAAACCACTTATTTCGTATCAAAGTGTGCTCATTTCGTGTGAAAATCTCTCTATTTCGCACGAAATCATCTTTAGCTTGTTATTTCGCACAAAATCAAGTATTTCGTGTGAAAGAGGGTATTTCGTGTGAACTTATTCTGTACGAAAGTCTATTTCGCATCAGAAAGTTGTTTTCGTGTGAATTGATTTCGTTTGAAGCTGTCTTGCAGGTCATTTCGTTTGAAATTGTTGATTTCGTTTGAAAGTGTCTGATTTGGAAAAACTTGTTATTAAATCATGGAAGAGGAATTCTATAACGCATTTGTTACAGCCCCGACTACTGCTGCTACCATTGCTCAAAGCATGAACATGGAAAATGAAACTGGAACTTTGCAAAAACCCCCCGAAGCTAATGGGAATTAAGGAGTATTATGGTTGGAAAGATCAATTTGAGAATTGGGTTCAAGCTAATCATTTGAGGTCGTGGGAATGTATTGAGAAAAAGTATGTTAAACCTCGTACAGATTTGCAAGTTATCAAAAAGATTTTTGAGATGACAGACAAAGAAAGAGATATGTACAAAGCTGAAAAGATGATGATCAGTTTACTTCAGCAGGCTATAAAAGAAGATATCTTTATATTACTTCAACATGATGGTAATTCACGATCGATCTGGGATGCGCTTAAATTAAGTTTGAGGGTACTGAGAAGATGATCAGGAGTAAGAAAGCATTGCTTAAGAAAGAATTTGACTTGTTTTCGAGCTTGCCAGGTGAATCTTCAAAGAAGCTGATTGAAAGATATTGCCATTTAGTGAGATCAATGTCATTATTGGATATTAACAAAGATCAAGAAGAATGGGTCGATAAGTTAGCTGATGCTTTACCTCAGAAAGAATGGGGTACATATTTGATGATCTTGAAAAATACTGGAGAGTATGATAACTTGACAATTTCCCAGTTCATTGAAAAGATTGAGGGTCAAGATCTGGAGAAACAAAAGATTGCTAGAATGAACAGTCCGAGTGGTCAACAAGACATCAAAATGTATTACAAAGGAAGTGTTCAAGAGGTTGAAGCAAGTCCAAAGGTCCAAACTGCTTTCAGTGCAGAAAATTCAGCAGGATCAGTCAATCAAAGTCCAAACAATAGCAGTGGTTTTTCTTCATATCCGAGTGTTAATCCGAAGAGTTCAACCTCAAGTCATCAGTTTCAAAGCACAAACAGCAGTAATGGTCAAGTTTTAAACTGCAATATTGCGTTGCATCTTCAGAATGGTCAAAATTTCTCTGAAGAGATCGCCAAAAGTCACATGTCATTGCTTGCTACAGTGTTAGAATCCTATGAGGGGTTGATTGCTGGAAGGATCGAAAATCCTATGCTGACGAAAGAGGATTACAATCAGATTGATGCTCAAGAAATGGAGCTCATGGACATTAAATGGTGTCTAGCTAGTGTTGTGAGGAGAGCTGAAAAGTTTAAGATGATTACAGGAAGAGATGATTTCAGGGATGCTAATGTTTCTACTTTGGGTTTTGATAAATCTAAAGTTACTGTACATGCTAAAATGATCGAAGAAGCAAATCTAAAGTTACTGTACAGGAAGAGATGATTTCAGGGATGCTAACGATTCTTCGATCATTTTAGCATGTGCAGTTTGAGTGAGCTTGACAAGATGAAGGAAAAGTTACTATTTGATCTCAATTACGTGAAAGAGTCGTATGATGTGTAGAACAGAACAGTAACTGGTTTACAAAAGACAAATTCTGAAAGAGAAGATGCATTGACAATGATGAATGCTGTGATGATGTCAAAGCAGAAAGTTATCAATTTTTACATTGAAGAAAGTGCAAAGTGGAAGCAAGAGTTGGAAAAGGAAAAAATAGAGAATGAAAGAATCAGACGGTTGTTACAAAGTTATTCTAGTTCTGATTATTTGATTGATCGAATTTATCCAACTGTTGCAGGTCTTGAAGCCTTTCAAGATGAGAAGCCAAAAGAAAAGGATACTGGTAAGAAACAGAGTGTCAGTTATAACAAGTGTCCGCCTCTGATCTGGGAAGGTTATTCTCCCAGAAAACCAAATGAGGAGCAAGTCAAAAAGGCAGTCAATATAAAACTGAAGTCTGAAACAACTGATGAATTACTAGAAAATATTGACGTCGCGTTCACATCGTCTGACACTGATCATGAGTCTGAGTTAATAAAGAAAGTAGTCGATCAGGTGTTGGATAAAGATGAGGAGTCGGAGTCAAAATCTGAGTCTGAAAGTTCAGGATCATCATCAATTGAATGTCCAAAATCGTCAGTCAAAAGGGTTTACAATAAAGAATTCCTGTTATCAAAATCAAATTTGAATGATGAACCAAGCAAAGTGGCATACACTTTGAATGATTCAAACAAATTATATTCTGATGAGGAATTTCCAATAAGAGGTGTTAAACCAGAAATGATACAAAAGATTTACAAACTAATAGAAATTAATATTTCTGAAATAAAAAATGAAAATCTTTCTGAAAAACCCAAACCTTACACCTCAAGAGTTCAACAACGTTTAAACAAGAAAAAGGGTTACAGTTCTGGTTCTGGTTTTCAAAAGAAATCAAATCATAACGGTAATTTCAAAAAGAAGGGTCTTGGTTTTGATGTAGAAAATCATAAAAATATGAAAAATTTTAAACCAAAAACAAAACTTGTTTCAGGAACAAGTTCGGAAGAAAAAGCAAAGAGCAAATTTTGGAAGCAATCGAATCAAGAATTCCTTGCGAAAAGGCAAGAAGGAATGAAGAATGGAGCCAATCAGAGAAAGGAGACAAGAACCTGTTATCGATGTCAAGAAGTTGGTCACATCGCCTGGAACTGTCTAATGGCGACAAACATCAAACAGGAAGTTGTTTCTAAACATAAAGAAAAGATTGTTGATAAAACCGAACCACCAACTGAAAAACTCAAAGTTTTCAAAAACTCAACATATGAAGTTGGTGAATGTTCGAAAAAGTTTTACAAGAGAAGGGTGAATCTTGACAACAAAAAGTGGGTTGTTAAGAAATCAGATGTAAAATTTGGTGATGAATCTGATTCCACAAAGTCAGAGGAGCCACAAATTGTTTCAAAAGAAGAAAACTCAGTTCCTCCAATGGATGATGTGAACTTTCCACCATTAAGGACTGAAAATTTTAAACAAAAGGTTGGAAAAGTTGAGATCTCGAATCAATTCTATTCTGAGAAGAAAGAATTTGATGTCGAGAAAGCATTTAATGGAAATGTGAAACATATTTTTGAGAAAATGGTAAAGGGAAAGGCAAAAGGGGTAAAAGATTTTTATGAAGAAAAAAGAAATGTTGAAACCCCAGGTGAAGTTGAGAAGGTCACACCCAAAGCTGGTCAGGCTTGGGTGTCTGTATTCTTTACTTAAAATCCTGACTTGCCGGAACTCCCAGGTTGGTAATTGGGGAGTAGAAATCAGCATCTTTCTTGAGAAATTCACAGGTTGGTAACTGTACTATTTCGATCTATATGTGGTTAATCAGGGACATTAAGTTGTACTTGATTTTCTACAAGTGGTATTTGTTGGTTGAACCTAAAATTGTTAAATTTTTAAGTGTGTGAATAAAACAAAGTGATGAATGAATTCCCAATTATACAAATGGTAAAATCAACAAAACTAATTTTCCGGAAAAATCATTTTGATTAAAACAAACTTAAGTGCTTTGAAATCATAATGGGAAAATAGTTTGTTGTAAGGGGGAGTTCTGATTGTTTATGCTGAGTGAATGGCGAATTGAAGCAATTCACAACAGTTGTCATTTTATTGTACAGTTTGTTTTCAAATTTTCTCAGAAAATCAAAATTGAAACATATTTTGATTTTAGGGGGAGTAAAAATTTTAGAAAATTTCAGAAATTTGAAAAATCCAAAAACATGATAAAATCCAAAAAGCCAAAAACATCGAAAAATTCAAAAATGAGTTTTGTTGTGAAAAAGAGGAAATGATAGTACATCAGTGGACTATCACAACACGCTAAAGAATTGTAAAGTCAAAAATGTGATAAACGATCTCACTGCGGATGTGTCAGTAGGTTTTTATACATTCAGTAGATTGTTTTTGAGATATAAACCTAAATATGAATAACTTACTTATCTCGTGGTGAACATCTCTCGAATATATGGGTAACCCCCGAAATCTTGTTTGAAAGATTTTCTATTTCTGACATACTAGGTCTTTGTGCGTGGTGATATCTGGGGTATTATACCAGGACTTCTGATTTTGCGGGAGCAATAGCCTAGTCCTCATATAATGCTTTGCATAAGCTTTAATCTTAAAGCCAACCCTTAGTACAAAAAATGATGAAACATTGAAAAATGCTAATCATGTGCTGTTGTAGAAAACATCCCCAAACGGGACACACCTAAAGACGAGCCGTCATCTCTTTGTACGAACGGAAGTTCTAGCCTGAGCTCTCACGGTCTCGCATTACCCGTTTACAGATATCATTAGTGTACATTCACCTGTAAGACTGAATATAGAAATCTGGATACGGGAGTATATTCTGAGGTGGTACACGCGAATAAGTTTAAGTGCTTAAAACACTAAATGCGTATCTCGGAACAATTGAACTTTGTGTGAAAATTTAAGTGGATCAGTATATTGACAATCTAAGTGAATTGTTTAGAACTTAAAATGTTTAAAGCTTAACGGTGTTAGTGATTTGTCTCAAAACTGATATGATCTTCTTACACAAACTCACAAAAATATTGTTTGTAAATATTTCCTTATTGCATTGCATTTCTTTACAATAAAAAAAATCCGAAAAGATTTTCGGTGAGTTTTAGCATAAAATTTTGAAAAATTCAAAAAGATTTTCGACAACTGTTGATGAAAAGCTGATTTTCAAAATTCCAAGTGCTAAACATGATGAACATTTCATGAGGGGGAGTCTGTGTATTATGAGAAAAGATTTTTGAATGTTTGCCTACAAGTGGTCATCAGAAGTTTTTAAATGTTAAATCATTCTATTCCAGCAAGTGGTATATAAATTTGTCAAAATTTGTAAATTTGTGAAATTTATTGTAAGGTAGAGATTGTGCAGGTTAGCCAGGTTTTGATACCTAAGGAGAAAGCCAGGTCATGATCCTGATTCTACAAGAGCCAAGTTCTGATTCTGGAACTGAAGTTCACGTTAGTTACTGATGCTGATGAACTTAAGGAATTAAGAGATCTGATCAAGAGAATTAGAGTGAGATGAGAACCAAGTCGAGATCCTGGAAATGAAAAGAAGAGGAAGATTGAGGATGCTTAATATTGTTAGATACTTTGGGAGAGTTCGAGAAGACTGATAAAGACTGAAGACTGAAGACTCGACACCGAAGACTTCGTCAACATCCGAGGGGGAGTCTGTTGGTGCATTCGACTTCATCTTGTATCGAGTCTTGTATTAGAATAGATAGATCAGGGCACGTTATACAAGAAAACTGTCAAATATAGGTTTGGAGGGTATTTCGCACGAAATGACATGCGTGTCATTTCGTACGAAATCAAACGGCTATTTCGCACGAAATAGTGATTTCGTGTGAAATTGATTTCGCATGGTCCATTTCGTGGAAAATCACCTCACCTATATATATGTGTTGTGCCTTGTCATTTGTAACTTTCCGGTTTCAGTGCCGAAGTGTCTACTCGCTGTAAATCTTTGTCAAATCAATCAAATAGACAAACTCGATACGTTAGTTTCCGCCTCTCGTATTGAGAAGAACACCTCTGAACGACTCGTTTCGGGTAGGAAAACGATCCTACAGCCTCTTATAGACTTCTTCAGGTCGTCTGGATGTTCTTGCACTCTTCTGAACACTCAAGAAAATCTTATCAAGTTCGAAGCAGTGGGAGGTATTTGAAGGATCATGTATCTGACCCGAACGACTTGTTCAGAGGAGTTTTACTTTGTTTCAGGTGCGGAAAACAAGAAACAAAGGTAGAAACAACTTAATCTTCACTTTAAACACTGATTACACGCAAATCTCACACCGGCAGCACCTCGGTATGGAAAACAACAAAAGTTACAATGATTTCGCTCCTAATGACTATATATAGTATCCTTGATTCCGCTCGAAAGAACACAACAACAGTTGGAGCGGAATTAACACCTTGTGATTTCGCTTGAAACATGCACATGCAGTTTCGAGCGGAATCATCAAGTTCGAGCGAAATCAGCTTCTAAAACACACAAACTTTCCTATTTTCTCGATCTACGAGCCCTGATCTATATAATCTAATCTAAGACTCGATACAAGACGAAGTCGACAGATGCATGCACTAACAAACTCCCCCTCAGATGTTGATGAGTCTGACTGTGTCGAGTCTTTGCAACTTCAGTCTTTATCAGTCTTCGGGCTTCACTCTCCCTATCTTCTCTAGCATGTCTTCAGACTCCCCTTTGCGATATGCTGGCATTCCTTAAGTTCATCAGCATCATCAGCTTCAGGATCGTTGTCTGGCTTTCAGAGGTCCATGATCGTTGCTTGACTTTCTTCAATAAGAGTCCTCAGGTATCGTAACCTGGCTCTTTAGAACACAAGTTTTCTCAGGACCGATCAACCTGGATTACTATCACACAGATTTGATTCCAAGATCGTCACCTGGCTCTTTTCCAGCTCAGGATCTTTAAACTCGGTTTATACTTAAACCTGCATAAACTCTACCTCAAAATAAACACTACAAATTTACACATTTCAAACATAGATGTATGAATGCACTAACTCAGACTCCCTACTCACTACACGCATAATGAACCACTTGATTGAATTACACAAAAACATATCTCATTAGACATAGACTCCCCCTCACTTCATGATCAACATGTTTAGCACTTGGAATCTTGAAGATCAGCTTTCCAATATCAGTTGTCAAAAATCTTTTTGGATTTTTCAAAAGATTATGCTAAAACACACTAAAATCTTTTTGGATTTTTGAATATAATGAAATGCAGTAAAGTAAATATTTACAGACAATATTTTTGTGAATTTGTGTAAGAGGATCATATCAGTTTATGAGACAAATCACCAACACCGTTAAGCTTCATTTCATTTTAAGTTCTAAACAATTCACCTAAATTGTCAGTATATTGGTCCACTTAAATTTTCACACAAAGTTCAACTGATCCGAGATACGATATTAATGTCTTAATCACTTAAACTTATTCGCGTGTCCCACTACTTGAATATACTCCTGTATCCAGATCCCAATATTCAGTCTTACAGGTGAGTATACCACAGATGATATCTGTAAAGGGGTTAATTGCGAGGGCCGTGAGAGCTCAGGTCGATACTTCCGTATACGCAAAGAGATGACGGCTTCGACTTTTCGGTGTGTCCCCTTTAGAGGATCTTTTGATAAAACAGCAATGACTATCAATTTTATTGTTTCATCAATTTGCTGAGGGCGACGCTATATTTAAAGCTTTTTGCAGAAAGTGTTATGCGGGGACTAGGTCAGTATTTCCATACAGCAGAAGTCCCGGAATAATACCCCAGATATCACTAAGCATAAAGACCTAGTATCTCAGAAAGAGGGACATTTCAAACAAGATTTCGGGGGTTACCCATATGTCCAAGAAGTTGTTACCCACAAAATAAGCAAGTTTGAAATTTTAGATTTATATCTCGATACAATTTACTAAATGTGCAAAAACCTACAGGCATATCATCAGTGAGATTGTTTATCACATTTTTAACATTCCAATTCTTTAGCATGTTGTGACAGTCCGCTGATGTACTATCATTTCCTCTTTTTAACAACAAAACTCATTTTACATTTTATCATGTTTTTGACTTTTTCATATTTTCTAATGTTTTTGAATTTTCTGAAAATTTTCTACTCCCCCTAAAATGCAAACACATTAAAGAAAATTGAAAACAAACTGTACAGAAACATGACAACCGATATCTAATCGCCCCAGATCGCCATCCACTTGGCATAAACAATCAGAACTCCCCCTTTCAACAAACCATTTTCTCATTTAGATTTCAAAACACTTAAGTTTGTTTTAATCAAAATGATTTTTCCGGAAAATAAGTTTGTTTTTACCACTTGTAGTTTTGATAGAAAAACCACTTGTAGGGATTTGTTCATCATCTTGTCCATTCAATCATTCGTATTAGGATTACATCAAGTTCAAACTAATGACCTTGAATTAATCACTTAATCATAATCACCTTCTTACCATATGTAGTAAATCAAGTACAACTTAATGTTCCTGATTTACCATTTGCAAGTATGTAACCTCTGTATCACTTGTAAGAATCAAAACATCTGAATCAAATGTAGGAAACAAACATCTATACACGTCATTTTACCAATCAAAGATGCCGATTCCTGCTTCTCACTTACCAACCTGGAAGCTCCGGCGTAGTCCTTCAACCTATAAAAATCTCTCAACATTAGAATTTTCACAAACACTATTTTCAATAATGATGCCGATTCCTGATCCACGATTACAAACTTTGGATCTCCGACATAGTCCTGATGTTCAGGGAAAGAGAATTTCCACCCATGTCTTTTCAGACTTAAGTGTTTTCAATTCTTGCTCAGTAGGGTTGTAAGTTGCCTTTTTAGATGCATAAAAATCTTTAACCCCTTTTGCTTTCCCATCAAGCATTTTCCCAAAAATTTTCTTAACATTTCCATTGAAAACTTTCTCGACATCAAACTCATTTTTCTCAGAATAAAACTGATCTGAGATTTCAATTTTACCAACTTTCTGTTTAACTTTCTCAAACTCCAATGATGGAAATTCATCATCATTCACTGAATCTTTTATCTTAACCTGTGGCTCTTCTGGCTTTGTGGAACCAGATTTATCGCCTACTTTCTCACCAACCTTCTTCACAACCCATACTTGGTTGTCTTTGGATTTCTTTTTGTAAAAATTTTTCTTTGAACTCTCACCAACTTCATAAGTCGAATTTTCAAAAGTTTTGAAATTTTCAGTTGGTGGTTCAACATCAATAACTTTTTCTTTCAGTTTTCCAGAAACTCCCTGTTTTGTCTTTGTAATCTTCGGACAATTTGGTGCAATGTGACTGGCTTCATTACACTTGAAACAAGTTTGAGTTTCTTTTGGGTGAAAAACTCCAGTTCCATTTCTCTTCTTTTCAGCAAGAAACTCCTGGTTTGATTGTCTCCAGAAAGATTTCTTCTGTTCATCCTCAGCACTTCCACCTGAAACAAATTCTGTTTTTGTTTTAGAATTTTTCTCATTTTTATAGTTTTCTGGTGGAATAAAACCAAGTCCTTTCGTTTTGAAGCTACCATTATGATTTGGTTTCTTTTGAAAACCAGAACTAGAATTGTAACCCTTTTTCTTGTTTAAACGTTGTTGAACTCTTGAAGTGTATTTTTTAGGTTTTCCTGTAAGATTTAAATCCTTTATTTCAGAAATATTAATTTCTGTCATTTTGAAAACCTTTTTGATCATATCAAAACGAACACTTCTTATTGGAAACTCTTTGTCAGAGTATAATTTGTCAGAATCATTTAAAGTGTATGCAACTTCAAATGCTTCATCATTCAAAGTTTTCTTTGATAACAAAAATTCTTTACTATAAGACCGTTTAACCGACGACTTTGGACTGTTGACTGATGGACATGAACCTCCAGACTCAGACTTGACTCAGACTCCTCATCAGTATCCAACACCTGATCGACCACCTTTTTGATTAACTCAGACTCATGATCAGTGTCAGACGATGTGAAAGTTACGTCAATATTTTCTGGTAATTCATCAGTTGTGTCGGTTTTTAGCTTTATATTGACTGCTTTTTCGACTTGCTCCTCATTTGGTTTTCTAGGAGAATACCCTTCCCAGATCGGAGGCGGACACTTGTTATAGCTAACAGTCGGTTTCTTACCACTATCTTTCTTCTTTGGCTTGTCATCTTGGAACACTTCCATACCTGCAACAGTCGGATAAATTCGATCAATAAGATAATCAGAACTAGAATAACTCTGTAATAATCGTCTGATTCTCTCATTTTCATTTTTTTCAGTTTCCAATTCTTGCTTCCATGTAGCACTCTCCTCTATGTAGAAGTTGATAGCTTTTTGCTTTGACATCATCGTTGCATTCATCATTGTCAAAGCATCTTCTCTCTCAGAATTAGTCTTTTGAAGACCAGTTACCGTTCTGTTCAAGACATCATAAGATTCTTTCACATAATTGAGATTGAACAGCAACCGCTCTTTCATCTTCTCATACTCAGTCAGTTTTTCATCTTTGGCTGCATACTCCTTGCATGGTTCTAAACACTTCGTGCAAGGTTTTATGACCTCTACAATCTTTTCAACTTCAACTATCTTTTCGACTTCTATGATCTTTTCAGCTTCGGTCACCTTTTCTGCTTCATTAACCTGCTCAGTCTCAACAATCTCCTCAGCAACACTTTTAGCATCATCACTTTGAGCAACACTTTTAGCCTTCATTTCTTTTTGTTCTTTTGCAGCTCGTTTCTCCTTCAGTTTTTCCAAGCGATCTGCAAAATAGAAATGAAAACTTTTAGGAGATAGATGAGATTTTGCAACATTAATATGTTTCTCTTCCTCATCATCACTGCTGTCATCTGTTGGTGACTGATCAAACTCTACATACTTTTCAGAACTATCATCCGATGAACCAGTATCAGATGGAGTTTGATAAAAAACAATTTCTTTTTCTGAACTATCACCACTTTGTGAACTTTCATCTGCACTCTGTGAGCTTTCATCAGATGCAACAGACTCTTCCTCCACATTCTTCACAGTCTCGCCTATAGATTTCATCCATGTGGCAAACATATCTGGTTCTTTCACAGTCTTAGCAATGAACGCTTTAAACTCTCCTTTTTCATCCACAAACATATCCCAGCTAAAGCCTTCAGGTAGTCTTTCGTCATCCTGATTGATTAAACATGCTTTGCTTTCGGGTGATATGTATTTGTTCCAGTTAAAATCCACCAGACATGCTCTCTTTGAATCCTCGATCACTTTTCTACCATGACCCACCTGTGGTTCTTGATCTTGTTGCTGACCAACCTGCTGGTATATGGCCTTCCGGTAGTAGTCATTTTTTCGAATGGATTCTGAGCATCATTTGCCTCTCTGTTCTTGCATTCCCTCTTGAAATGACCTTTCTCCCTGCATCGAAAACAAGTAACTTTAGATTTATCAAAACCTAAAGTAGAAACGTGTGCATCAAGAAAGTCATTTCTTCCGGTAATCAGTTTGAACTTTTCAGCTCGTCTAAGGACACTAGCTAGACACCATTTGATGTCCATAAGTTCCATTTCTTCTGCGTCTATCTAATCGTAATCCTCTTTTGTGAGCATAGGATTCCCGATCCTTCCTGCAACTAATCCTTCATACGGTAGCAACACAGATCCAAGTAAAGCCATGTGATCTTTTGCAGTTTCTTCCGAAAAATTTTGACCATCAGGAAGATTCAAGGTAATGTTACATTGTATCACATAACCATTTCCAGTTTTCATGCTCTGAGAATGAAAATTTGTAGTTGAATCTTTCGGATTGACACTTGGGTATGAAGAAAAACCACTGCTGCTTTTGTATGAACTTTGATCAACTTTTTCAGATGAATCTCCAGCACTAAAAGTAGTTTGAATTTTCGGGCTTCTTTCAACTTCTGGAACACTACCTTTGTAGTACATTTTTACATCCTGTTGACCACTTGGACTGTTCATCCTCGCAATCTTCTGCTGTTCCAAATCCTGACCCTCAATCTTCTCTATAAACTGAGAAATAGTCAATCCATCATGCACCCCAGTATTCTTCAATATCATCAAGTATGTACCCTATTCCTTTTGCGGTAAAGTGTCAGCTAACTTGTCTACCCACTCTTCACGATCTTTAGTTATACTAAGCATCAACATGGATCGCACCAAGTGACAGTATCTTTCAATCAGCTTCTTTGTATCTTCACCGGGTAAACTCGTGAACAAATCAAACTCTTTCTTAAGCAATGCCTTCTTGCTTTTAATCATGTGTTCACTACCCTCAAACTTGACTTTAAGTGCATCCCAGATTGATTTTGAAGTTTTGTCGTGCTGTAATAATATGAAGATATCTTCTCTGATGGCTTGCTGAAGCAGACTAATCATCATCTTTTCAGCTTTGTACATATCTCACTCTTTATCAGAAAATTCTGAAAGTTCTTTGATAACTTGCAAATCAGTACGAGGTAACACATATTTCTTTAGAATACATTCCCAAGACCTAAGATGGTTTGCCTGAACCCAGTTTTCGAATATGTCTTTCCACCCGTAGTATTCTTCGATACTCATCAGTTTCGGGGGCTTTTGTAACGTTCCGGTCTCGTTTTCCAAGTTCATATTCTGAGCAATTGAAGCCGGAGTAGTCGGGGATGAAGCGAACGCGTTGTAGAACTCTTCACTCATGACTACGTATCACGTTTTTTCAAAAAATAGTAGCTTTCGAGCGGAATAACCCAGATACGGTTTCGAGCGGAATTACACAAATGCTTTTTGGAGCGAAATCACTAGTCACTTTGGAGCGGAATCAGAAATTTGGTATTCTGGAGCGAAATCAGAAAAATCTTTGGAGCGGAATTTCTGATTTGGTAGCTTGGAGCGAAATTACAAACAACTTTGAAGCGGAATCTCAAGTCTTTTGAAGCGAAATCAGCAACAAATTTGAAGCGAAATCTCAGAAACAGTACCCTGGAGCGGAATCAACAGGAATTTCGGAGCGAAATCAGACAAACTCAGGCGAAATAAAAAATGGTCCGGTCGAGCGGAATCACTTCGGGGTTCATTTTTTTTTCCATTTTTAAGTCGTATTTAGTTGTGAAACTTTCAAGGGTTTGTCTATATGTATTTTTATACAATTTGTGAAAACTTGAACAGATTTTGTCCATTAAAACTCGTTCTGATGAAGAAAGAAAGGTGTAGAAGAAAGAAATCTTGATGAAATTCAGCTATTCTCTGCAGAACTCCTCCTCCTGAGCTCTGATACCACTTGAAGGATCGTGTATCTGACCCGAACGATTCGTTCAGAGGAGTTTTACTTTGTTTCAGGTGCGGAAAACAAGAAACAAAGGTAGAAACAACTTAATCTTCACTTTAAACACCGATTGTATTGATCTAACACTGATTACACGCAAATCTCACACCGGCAGCACCTCGGTATGGAAAACAGGAAAAGTTACAATGATTTCGCTCCTAATGACTATATATAGTATCCTTGATTCCGCTCGAAAGAACACAACAACAGTTGGAGCGGAATTAACACCTTGTGATTTCGCTTGAAACATGCACATGCAGTTTCGAGCGGAATCATCAAGTTCGAGCGAAATCAGCTTCTAAAACACACAAACTTTCCTATTTTCTCGATCTACGAGCCCTGATCTATATAATCTAATCTAAGACTCGATACAAGACGAAGTCGACAGATGCATGCCCTAACAGTATTTACTACTTCATGGGGTATTCATCAACTCAGAAAGCGTACAGAGTCTACAACAAACAGACAAAGATGGTGATTGAATCTTATTACGTTGACTTCCAAGAAGGAAATTACACTAACACTGGAAGTACTCCCGATTGGTTTTAAGACGTAGGTGTGATTTTCAACACCTTTGAAATTCCAGAAGATGTTCCAGAAACCGAACCTGCGGAAGCTGCTTAAGTTGAACCTCTGTTTGATTCCTCAGATATTGGTTTAACCCCTTTCACTACTCGTTTCTCTCCATTCTCAGCTGATCCACTTCTCTCCGTGGATGAAGTAAATGGTGACACTTCGCCTGAGAACACTTCACAAAATGGTGCTTCTTCTTCACAGGCAAATGTGGATGAACCAACTCAGGAAGATGGACCTCCGGTGATCTACGTTAACGAACATTTCACCAATCTTCCCCAGCAAATTGAGACTCACACAAATGTAGGATACAAGACAAATTGTAATCATCCTCTTGAGAATGTCGTAGGTGCAGTAGAAGATGGAGTGCGAACACGTGGCCAGTCATCGAACATCAACAAAGGGCTATATACAGCATTTCTCTCACAGTCTGTGCCTCATGATATCGAGGAAGCTATTCAAGACTCCAGTTGGGTACAGGCCATGCAGGAAGAACTATCTCAATTCCGAAAACTTAAAGTTTGGGAGCTGGTTGATCTGCCTAATGGAAAGTTTTCGATTGGTACTAAATGGGTTTTTCGCAACAAAATGGATGACCGCGGAGTAGTAATCAAGAACAAGGCTAGATTGGTAGTGCAAGGTTTTCGATAGGAGGAGGGAATTGATTATGAAGAAGTCTTTGCTCCAGTTGCAAGATTGGAGGCAATCAAAATATTCTTGGCATATGCATCATACAAGAACTTCAAAGTCTTCCAAATGGACGTAAAGAGCGCTTTTCTGTATGGAAAGGTAAAGGAAGAAGTCTATGTTTGTCAACCTCCGGGCTTCGAAGATCCTCATTTCCCAGGACGCTACTACAAGTTGTACAAAGCCCTGTATCGTCTTCACCAAGCTCCGCGTGTCACACCCCGGCCGCGTATAACATGCAACCGCGGCGGAAACGCCGGGGAGTGTTGATGGACAGAATTAATTGTTCCATAACCATGGCATACAAAGTTGTATTTTATTTATAAACAAGAGTGTTATATTGTCTTAAACAAGAAACAAAAAGTTCAAACATAAATAAACTAGTCTATCTTCATTTTTATTCTCTAAGGCACAGGTCCGCCCGAGTGTCATGATCATCATCCTATGGAACAGCTCCTGAAAACACATGTGAAAGTAGGTACGTCAGCATAAAATGTGTAACACCCCCAAAATACCACCTGCGGAAACCCCGCGAGGCGTGTTACATATCAGAGTCTGAGCCACCAATCACATTGAACCAATAGTAAATACTTAAATAAAATATGTCATTAATGGCCAAGGTTAAATGTCAAACACAATATTAATTCCCAAAAGTTATATAGCGGAAGCATATGATAAGTCATTTAGCAATTGTTTCAAAATAAACTCAAAACCAATGTATCAATTATAAGTAATCCAATAGCTTCGATCCATGACCACTCCAGCACTCCCATATAGCAAGTCCATGTTCTAGGGTTAACGACCTACAAGCATGCAAACAAGTGTGTCAGACTACGCTGGTGAGTTCAAGGTTTCGTTAACGTGTTGTGTTACCAGATATATGTTAATGCGATTCAATGTTGTGTTACGATGTTGCTCATGTTTGTTACCCTAGGGACTACGCCCTTACGTAACCGAGGAGTGTGCCTCTTAGCAACCCACTATGTTGTTCACGCTAGTTACCCTAGGGAAAACGCCCTTACGTAACCGAGGAGTGTGCCTCTTAACAACCATAGTGAAACCCAGATAATTAGTTCACCCCGTCCCTACGGCCCGGTGTGAGGTTTCCCACCTAATAGCGCTATCAACTAATTACCCCCATTGCCCTCCAGGCAATAACCAAAACCGATTAAGTTGTTTACCCAATGTTTCCCTTCCAAATGTTTACCAGTTGTCCCAAACCACCGGGACGCATGCTTGAGAAAAATGCAATGAACTCACCTTGGTTTGCTCGGCAGATTATACCAAAGTTACTTGAATTAAAAGTGATCAAACACGTCCTAACAGGATTACCATACAAGTCAGGTTTGGTTCAAGTAGAGCACGTATGTTTCACACAAGTTATCACGTTACAAGCTCGAATTAATCATGGCAAACACATAACAGTCATACATTCCATTCAACTTGTGCGAATAAATCAGCCCAATAATATCCGGCCCAACATGTTGTGCGATCGGCACAGCCTTGTGCGATCCACAGCATGTTGTGCGGTCCAATAAGCCCGGCCCAATATATAAACGTTTAGCGTACAAGTGCGGCCCAAAAGCTATCAAGAAAGTACAACTTGTGCGATCCAGTTGCCTTGTGCGACTTGACACTTGGGCTGTCCGGCCCAATAGTTTGTGCGTTTGTGTTTGGGGCTGGCTCGGCCCAACAGTAACAGTTATATGTGACGTTGTGCGATTAGGGTCCCCTTGTGCGACTCGGCTGTGCTTGTGCGATCCGGAGTCTTGTGTGATTAGACTCCTTGTGCGAGTGGACCTCTTGTACGGTCAAGAGGTCTTGTGTGATCCGTTCAAAACATTCCAATAATTAAGCAATTCGGTTACAATCATTCCAAGGTTTCCATGTTTAAAATCAATTAACAGTTAATCTAATTCCAATCATGCCCATATTCGATCCAATGGAGGTTTTTATCATCCTAATTCTCATGAACCCTAATCCATTTACAACATGTATCAACAACATGAACAATGATCCTAACACCAATAGCACATCGATAATCTAACAACCCGAATCATAGGTTATTGTTGGAACCTGAAGGTTTATTCATGTAGGTTAACAACGTTTGGGGGTTGATCTTGTAATTAGTTTATTTATGTTTTGGGTTAAACATTGTGGGTTGGGCTATAATAGGTGTCGCATGGGCTTGAGTAGGTTATCGGCCCTAATGTGTTTAATATATAAACACCCCTAATCACTTGATTAGGGGTTGTTGGTTACGAGTGCAAGATAGGCGACACAAGCAAGGAACCGAGTTCCATCCGAGACATTGTATCAGTCATCGTTCATCGTGAATGCAAGTTTCGGTTTGATTTTGTTTATTGCTTGTTATTTGATCTTATATATTAATTCTTGAATCACTTTGTGATTGATTTCCGCACTCTCACAAGGTTAGATTGATATCATTGAGATCCTCACGGGTTTTACAATTGGTATCAGAGCCATTGAAGCCATTCAAGGGCTCGGTTTTGATATCAATCGGATTCAAGAAGTTTCATATATTACTGATCCGGTTTGTTGAAGTGTGTTTGCAGATTTGTTCATCGACTATTCTTAAAAAAAATTCATTGAAAAATCACTGATTTTGGTTCTGTTGATTTCAGCATTGGTGTTTGCTGATTTTTCGGGATTTCGGTGCAACAGATTCAAAGATTACAATATCTTTGAATTTTGGAAATTGCTGAAAAGTCGGGATTGCGAGTAAACAGTTCTTATCACTTTTGTTTTGCAGGTTACGACTCGCAATCTCTTAGTTGCGCTTCATCACGTTTCAGTTACGACTCGCAACAGTTGCTGGTTTCGGTTCATCCTGCCCAGTTACGACTCGCAATCAGTCTTGGTTTCGGTTCATCTTGCCCAGTTACGACTCGCAACCGGCTGTTTGATCTTCACTCGCAATCGTGGTTTCGGCTCATCCTGTCTTGTTACGACTCGCAACCATTTCGGTTACGACTCGCATCCAAGGTTGACTTGACTCGCAACCATCTTCAATCACGACTCGCAAATTCGACTCGCAACCCCGTTTCGACTCGCAACGACAAATTGTGACGGACATTTGGACTGTTGACTTTGGACTAAATAAAATTAATTAATTAATTAACTGATTAATTAACAATGTCAACCACCAACAGTGAATTGTCTACCCTAACTCAGCAACAAGAACTTGATTCAAAGCTTGGAACCACATCACGCATTCCTAGGCTAACTGATGCCAACGACTTTCCCGAGTGGAAGTGGCGCTTTGAACAGCATCTTAAGGTTAAAGATTACAAGCTATGGCGCAGCATCTTGAGGGGACCTAGGGAAATTATGATGGAAAGTCCTACAGAACCTGATGTTAAAATAAAGAAGCCTCGAGAACTATACACTGAAGATGATGTGCTTATTGTTGAAGAAGATGATCGAGCTTTCTCTTACTTGACCATGGGTTTGGGTCCTAATATTGCCATGGGTTTTCGCACTTGCAAATCTGCCAAGGAGCTGTGGGACTCTCTGGTCGAAGTGTATGAAGGGAATGAAGACATGAAAGAAAGCCGAAGGAACTTACTGCAACAAAACTTCAACAACTTCAACCATATTTATGGAGAGACGGTGGATAATCAGATTCAAAGGTTTGTTAAACTAGTGACTCAAATGCAAATGGAAGAGATTCACACCTCAAACGCATCCACCAACAGACAACTCCTAAATGCACTACCCAAGAGTTGGGATCATCATGTGGCCATGATCAAGAAAACCAAAGATCTTGCAAGATGTACATTGTCAGAAATGATCTCGCACATCAAAGCTTGTGAATTGGATGATAAGCAGAGAGAGACTAACTACAAGAATAGCATGCTGGCTGCTGGTTTTTCAATTGCTCCCACCACCTCTAGCGACAGCAACACAGCTCTTCTATCACAAGGAGGCTTTCAGATGTTTCGCAATACTTCCTCTGTCTCTCAATCTGGATCCTCAAATCAAATCGTCTCTCCAGCTTCTCCAGCTTCAGTTCAAAATGCTGGAAAGGCATCTGCTGCTGCCCCTGCTTCCGCTCACTCTACGAACAATGAGATGATGGCATTCTTCGCAAGTCAGTCAAAGGAAAAGCTAGACATAGCAGCTTCTGTAATCAACTGTTTGAATGCTTTTATTGCAGGGAAGCTTGATCCACCAAAGTGGAGTCAAGATGATTTGTCGCAGATTCATCCAGATGATGTTGAAGAAATGGATATCACCTGGCAAATGGCAATGGCGGCATTCAGAGCTCAAAAGTTTGTGAAGAGAACGGGTAAAAACAGGTGGGGTAACGCTTGGAATGGAGCTTCTAAAGTGCCCTTCAATCTTCGCTGTTTCAACTGTCATGAGGAAGGACACTATGCTCGGAACTGCCCGAAGTCACCCATGAACAGAGATCAAAATCCTACAACTCCTGCTCAACCAGCTACTCCTAATCGAGAAAGGGCTCTTGTGTCCACTACAAGTGTAGCAGATGCAGCTGCTTCTGGAAGTCCACAGCCGCAGGGATTAGCACAAGCGCTGGTGGTGCAGCCAAATGTCAACTTTGACTGGTCTTCTGAGATTGAGCGTCTGAACATATCAGCTCCAGATAATCAAGCTGCAACTTCTAACATTGCTTTCATGACCTCAAACGAGCATGACCCTGAGCCAGAGGAAGAGACTGCTGCTGACGATTTTGCTTTCATGACTCAAATCCTGTCAGCACCTGTCAAAGGTCTCACCAAAGAAGAGGTAATTTCAGTTTTCTGCACTCCTGAATGTAGGGAACGTGTTGAGGCTTATAGAATACACAACGCTGAGCTAATCGAAGATTACAATGAAATTAAAAGGAAAAATTTCACTTTAACGAAAAATGAAAAACTTTTCAAAGAGAAAATCGAAGCTCAGCGTAAGGACATCGTTCAACTAAAGGACGATGTCAGTGTAGCTAAAGCCCAACTCATGATAGTCAAAGAAAAATTATGTGAAGTAACTAAGGAACTGGAGAATGTAAGAGACAAATATCAAATCAATCAATTAAACATCAAGAAATTTGATTCCTCCAGTAAGTTAGTAAAAAATCTGTGTGATGAACAATTGGCTTACTCTAAAAAGAAAGGGTCGGGTTTGGGTTACAATCAGACTCCTCCTCCATACAATAACAATTACACTTATTTGCCAATGTCTGAGGAGGAGATCTTAAATGAAAGCAAAATGACTTATGGCTCATCTAGCAAATCGTCTGTTCACAACAAACCTATTGAGCCACAAAAGTCCTCGCCTTTAAAGTTTGTTCCTAAAGGCACAATTGATCCTAACATCTCGTTGTCATGTGCAGATGATAGCTCTGAAGTAAGATGTGATGATGTTCATGGGAGTGAACCAGTTATTATTTCAAACGTTTCTGAACCTTATTTTGAACATTATTCTGAACCAACTGAGTCTGACATTGCTTTTACTAGTTCTTTGTTTGCGTCGTTTTCTGCGTTTGTTTCGTCTTGTGAGCCTGCTGTTTTGGGCAAAACTGATAATGTTTGTGTGGATGATTTGAACAATATGTGTGGTGTGATTATTTTTCAGCTAATGCTTGTGATGCTAACATATCAAATGTTTCAGCTTGTGATAATGTTACAGGTGCGGTCCCTAAGGATGCATTCAGTGAAACCACTGAAACTATTTCTCAAGAAAATCAAGTGTATCCTGATTCTTCTTCTGAATCTGTCTCAGTGGGTGTCCCTAATGTTGAATCTAGTGGGACCCCATTGGAAACCGAATTAACAAATGAATCAGAATCGGTGTCACAAAGTAAATGCTCTGAGGAAATGCATGTTGATGAAACTTCTTCAGGATCAGAAAGTGAACCTGAATCAGTTTCACTCGATAAATGCATTAAGGAAGAGCATATTGTTGAAACTTCTTCTTGCTCGGAAAGTGAACCTGAATCAGTTTCAGATGATAAATGTGTTGATAAAACGCATTTGGATGAAGCTCATACAGGTTCAAATTCGGAATCAAGAGTAAGTGAAAAGGAAAAGGGGGTTGGTAAAAAGGTGAAATCATCAGAAGAAAATTTGATTAAAGAAAAACCACAAGTCAAACATGGTCAGAAAACTAAAACGTTAAATCACACGAAATCGAACAAGCAGAGTCCTAATGTCAAAAATGTTCAAAATGTGAAACGTCAAACATGTTTTAACTGTGGCATTGCCGGCCACATTGCCAGAAATTGTGGTAAACTCCCAAGGACACCAGACAAGAAACCATCAGGGCGAAATCAGAAAGTTACGTCTAATCGATCTAAATGTTCGGAGTCTATGAAGTCTGCTCGGACTAAGGCGATGAAGAGCAACGATCATCATAGGACTAGACCTTCTGATCAGGATTGGAATGCAGCCAAACGCCATAATCAGAACCGACAAACAAATTTTCAGCGTAATCGGAGAAATTATTTTGGTAACGCATTTGAAAGTTTAAATTCTAACTGGTCAAGACAGTTTTGGAAACCTAAGGTCAATGGCATGCAATCCAATCCAATGAAGTCATATCATCAAAAGGCCGCAAACAGAAATGTTTCAAAATTTCTAAACAAAGAGAATTTAGTGTGGCAGAGAGTAACGTATTTCGATGCTCAAGGAAAACCCAGATCCACTATGGGCTGGGTTCCTAAATCTAACTAATCCCGCTACTCGTGCAGGAACAGCTGTGGAGGACTACCGTGCGCCTCTGGTACATGGATAGTGGCTGTTCCAGGCACATGACAGGAGACTTATCCCAACTTGTGAATGTCAAAGAATTTAATGGTGGATATGTCTCATTTGCGGGAGGTGAATCTGGCAGAATCACTTTGAAAGGAACTGTTCAAAACGGTGTTCTCAGCTTTGAAAATGTCAATTATGTTCCTGAACTGAAGCACAATCTGTTAAGTATTTCGCAGATTTGTGATAGAGGGAATTCAGTTCACTTTACGAAGAAAGGGTGTCATGTTCTTAAGCCTGGGATTGTTATTCCAGAAGACTGGTTCTTGATGACTGCTGAAAGAAAAGGAAATGCATACGTCATTGATATGAACAAGAAACCGTGTGAAGAGATCACTTGTTTATTTTCGAAGATTTCAGAGCATGATGGTCTTTTGTGGCATCGTCGACTTGGGCACGTGAATATGAAGAACCTGAATCGTCTAGCTAAAGGTCAATTGGTACGAGATCTTCCGATTAAGGATTTCATGTTGGTGGAGAAGTGTGTTGCTTGTGCGAAAGGGAAGGCTCATCGAAAACCTCACAAGACTAAACCAGTACCCTCGACAAAAGCTATACTCGAACTGCTTCACATGGATCTTTTTGGTCCAGTGAATGTGCTGAGTATCGGGAAGAAAGCTTACTGTCTAGTAATAGTCGATGATTACTCTCGCTACACTTGGGTGTATTTTCTCAGTCACAAAAACGAAACTGCTGCACTGGTGAAACAGTTCATTACATTGGCTGAAAATCAAGCGAGTACTAAGGTGAAGGTTATTCGATCAGACAATGGGACAGAATTCAAGAATGTTACTTTGGATACGTTCTGCAGTGAAAAGGGAATTGATCGACAGTTCAGTGCGCCTCGCACTCCACAACAGAATGGAGTGGCTGAAAGAAGGAATCGTACTCTAATTGAGGCAGCACGTACCATGCTGGCTGATTCAAAGCTTCCTAGCTTCTTTTGGGCCGAAGCTGTTAGCACGGCTTGTTATATCCAGAATCATGCTTTAGTTAATAAACGTCACATGAAAACCCCTTATGAGATTCTGGAAGGACATAAACCTTCGGTTTCACACTTTCGTATTTTTGGTTGTCCATGTGTATTATTACTAATGGACTCAAATGGAAAGTTTGAAGTCAAAGGTGACGAATGCTACTTTGTTGGATATGCTAAAGGCTCTGCTTATAGGGTATACAACAAAGTAACTAGGAAAGTCGTTGAGTCGTGCAACATCGAATGGCTTGAAGAGAATGCTACGGACGCTAGAGTCGGTCCAGATTGGTTATATGATTATTCTGCTCTGTTTAAATCATTTAACATTTTGTCAAGTGATGTTTCAGTTGCAGGTGAATCAGTTCCAAAACAACCATTGTCATTTGAAGATACAGAAGACGAAGCACAGATGGAAGAAAATGTGAAGCATCATACTGTTGATCCACCGGGAATGGTGTTTACGCAACATCCTACATCGACACCGATGGTCAATCGATCCCCTGAAGGTGCATCAACCAGTGACACTGCAATGTTTCCTGATCCAATTCCTGAGGATTGTACTGTCACTTCTCCTGTAGTTCACACTACAAGTGCACCTGATGAGGGGGAGAGTAGCAACACCACCACTGAAGAGGAGATTGTACCTGATTTGGCTATACCAACAGGCGTTCAACGCAATCACCCAATCGAGAATGTGATTGGTCCTGTAAATGCAGGAGTTTTGACCAGGAGTCAATCGGGAGTCATCAATACTTGCTTATATTCTTGTTATCTTTCTCAAATCGAACCTAAAACCATTGATATAGCTTTGCAGGAACCTGGCTGGGTAGCTGCCATGCATGAAGAGCTGAACCAGTTTGAAAAACTTGGAGTATGGAAGCTTGTCAAGTTGCCAAAAGGAAAACGTAAGCTTGGAACTAGATGGGTATTTCGAAACAAGCAGGATTCTGCAGGTGTTATTGTTCGAAACAAAGCAAGATTGGTGGTTCAGGGATTTAGGCAAATCGAAGGACTGGATTATGATGAAGTGTATGCTCCGGTTGCTCGACTTGAAGCCATCCGGATCTTTTTGGCGTACGCGTCATACATGGGATTCACTGTTTATCAGATGGATGTCAAGACCGCGTTTCTCTATGGAGATGTGAAGGAGGAAATTTTTGTTGAACAACCGCCAGGATTCGTGCATCCAGATCATCCTGATTATGCCTACAAGTTAGACAAGGCATTGTACGGATTACACCAGGCTCCTCGAGCTTGGTATGCCACACTAACAGAACATCTGTTGGCTCATGGATATACGCGTGGCACCATCGACCAGACTCTGTTCATCAAGAGAGTAGGAAGTGATCAAATCTTGGTTCAAATCTACGTTGATGATATTATTTTCGGATCAACAAGCGAGGATCTATGCAAGGAATTCGAGAGAGTTATGAAGAAAAAGTTTGAAATGAGTGCTCTGGGGGAGATGACTCTGTTTTTGGGCCTTCAAGTCAAGCAGAGTTCGCAAGGAATTCTGATTCATCAAGGGAAGTATGTGGATGATGTGCTGGCAAAGTTCAAGTTCACGGATGCAAAGCCTGCTGAGACACCTATGGCTGAGAGACCATTGTTGACTGAAGATGAAGAAGGAGAGTCTGTAAATCAACGTCAATATCGGTCTATGATCGGGTCATTGATGTATCTCACAGCTAGCCGTCCGGACATCATGTTCGCTGTTTGCAACTGTGCTCGCTATCAGGCTAATCCTAAAACTTCTCATCTTATTGCTGTTAAACGGATCTTTCGGTATCTAAAAGGCCGACCTCGGTTTGGTCTGTGGTATCCGAGAGATTCAAATTTTGACTTGTTTGCTTTCTCTGACAGCAATTTTGGAGGTACTGACAGTGACAGGAAATCCACTTCTGCGGGATGTCAATTTTTGGGTGATCGGCTCATTTCTTGGCAGTGCAAGAAACAACAAACGGTGGCGATATCCACAGCTGAAGCTGAGTATGTTGCTGCTTCTGCTTCTTGCTCTCAAGTGGTGTGGATGCAACATCAATTGCAGGATTATGGTTTGACTTATCTTAACACTACTATTTACTGCGATAATGATGCTGCAATACAAATTGTTCGAAATCCTGTTTTTCACTCCAAAACCAAGCACATTGATATTAAAGTTCATTTCATTCGAGACTGCTTTGACAGAGGTCTGATTACGCTTGAACAAATCGACACAGATGCAAATGCTGCCGATTTGTTCACTAAACCTGTCAGCAGCTCGAAATTCAGAGTGCTTGTGGATTTTCTAAAAATGATCCGTTTCACTGATTGAGCATATTTTGTTTTGTTTTGTTTTTCGTAGGTAAATTTGTTCATAAAGTTTTCTATTCTTAGGTAGTTTTTATTTATGCACAAATTTAGGGGGAGAAAAATCGAAAAATACAAAAACATTGAAAAAATCGAAAAATACAAAAACATTAAAAAATCGAAAAATACAAAAAGAGTTTCAAAAGGAAGTATGGCTGGACTGGGAAATGAAATGAATTTTCACTTTATGGTCAAGGGCTGACTCATGTAAGACCAGTATCGAAATTGTTTGACTCTAGTATGATGTGTTGGTAGGCTCTATCCTTAAGATTGGAAACAATAGCTGTTTCTGTTCAGAACTAAACCAGTACATGACCTCAGAAAAGAAAATCACTTGGAATTAGCTCATGTCTATTTGAATGTTTGTATGCTTTTCCCGATACACACAATTTCGGTCTGATTCTGAAATCTTATCTGAAAAAGTCGTGTACCTCCTCTGCTGCATCCAGATACATGCTGACCTGGAGGTGCTAGGCAACGTCAGCTTCTGCTGCATCCAGATACATGCTGACCTAGCTGTACGTTGTCGATCTGTAGATCAATTAACACCTGAAAGAGGCCCTCTAGTGCCCAAAAGAAACCCAATAAACCTATATCAAATTGAGAAAACTCATTTGATCTGTATATTATATCATCCCCATCTAAGATCTATTCTGTTCTTTTCTCAACCTATTCCCAGTTAAGATTTCAGAAATTTGGATTGGGCTTGTGAAATATGTGGTAGGGAAACTGCTTGCATGATAGAGTGAGCTGTGCATAATTCCGGGATTTGATTAGTATTTGTTTGGGTGCTCATTATTAAAAATATCAAAACATGATAAAAAGAGATACAGGCAGTTATATGGAAAAGATCTAGGGAGATGAGTTTAAGAGGATAAATATACTGGCAATCGTCTAGATCATCCTCTAGTAGAACAGTGTTGATAAGTGAAGTCATGCCCGAAACCCTGTGATTTGATCCCTGAGCATCTATGCAAATTTCCTGTTTTATTTTTGTAAATAATATTTTATTATTTATTTTTGTTGTAGGTTTTTGTTTTGCAAAATAATGCTCAATGGGTTTGATGGGTTATTATTTGAAAATCAGTTTCTTTTTAATTGGGTTTGTTCAAATCATTTTTGAAAAACATTTTATTAAGCCCAAGTGCTGAAAACATTTATTGAGCCCAAGTCCATAAGGCCCAAGCCCAACAGACTTGGGCCCATGTGAAATTGTGCACATATAAAAGGAGATTACGAGTCATTTTTCATTATTCACTCGCATTCTCATTCAAATTCTCTCTCGAAATTCCGGTCGCAATCAAGATTCCGACTCAAATCCGGTTGCGACTCGCAATCAAGTTAGATCATCAACAGGTATTGTGACGTCACTGTTCAAGTTTTTGCAGGATTCCGGCGAAAATATGAAGTTTCCGATGAAGATTTGATGTTTTCGATGAATTTTCCGACGAATTTTTGAAGTTTCCGATGAAGATTCCAGTCGAAATCAAGAACAACAGGACTCGAAACCAATGATTACGACTCGCAACCTCGAGATTGCGACTCATGGTTGCGACTCAATTTAGCTTGTTGCGACTCATGATTGCGACTCGCAATCTCATGGTTGCGACTCAGTTATCCTGGTTACGACTCATGGTTTCGACTCGAAACCTTGGGTTGCGACTCATGGTTACGAGTGAACAGTAACAGTGTTGTTTTATTTTAATTTTTATCACTGTTGAGGTTGGAAACTTATATAATTTGTGTTTTTGTAGAAAAATGGACCTGAAGTTTATTGCATCGCACAATCAAGTAGCATATTTGGCACCTCCACCTGTAAAGCACAAGCAGCTGTTCACGTCTTTGATCAAAGGCCTAAATACATGCCGTATTGTTCACGCTCTTCGAGACAATCCTGTTGTGTATGAAAGTCTTATACGAGATTTTTGGAAGACTACAAAGGTGGAAATTATTGAAGGAAAAGGAGCTATAGCTGCTGAAATCGAAGGGACAAAGATTATTGTGACGGAGCAGGTTATTAGGGATGTGTTGCAGTTCGATGATCAGGAAACGGATCCAATCGAGCTTGCTGCTGGAACGATTGAAGCTATTTTGCCACGACTAAGCTATGAAGGAAGATTTCCTCCTCTGGTTAAGAAGTTTGTTCATCCGTACTGGCGTTTATTATTGCACATGTTCCTGTTGTGCATGACAGAGAACCGAGGGGGAATTGATCAACTAAACACAACGCAGACGGCTGCATTAATTTGCGTGATTACAAATGAGCCGTTCAACTATTCACGATACGTTCTAGAAGCAATGAAAAGGAATGCTATTGGGCTACGAAAGGATAAGTTTTTGATGTATCCTAGATTTGTGCAGATGATTCTAAATGCTCGTTATCCTGAATTGAAGAGATCGGGTAACACGCTGGAGTTAAAGCCTATGGGTCCTTCCTGCTTTGGTACTCTTACAACAAAGAAAGGAACAGAGAAGAAGTTTGAGGGTTTGATTGAGTTAGAGAAGTTCGGCCAGTTTGCAGAGACCGAAGATGTTGTTGAGAATCCAGTCAGGGCACTAGCCGTACCTGCACGTGCCATAGTTGCTGAAGAACATGACATTCAAAGGAGAACTGAAAATGATCCAGAGCCAGAGCGTATCACTATTAACTCTGACGATGAAGGTGTTGAGATTGCATGTGATTCTGATGATGATAACTTTGAACTTCCTCCTGAAGTCAATGCTGATGCTGTTTCTACAGTTAATCCGGTGATTTCTGCTGAGAATTTGGCCATGTTGTTAAAGAAAGTGGCTGACACGATGGGTAATCCTCCTACCAATCTGTCAGTATCTACTGAAGAGCCAGAAGAAAGCTCACGGGATTCTGATGCTATTCCGTTAAAAAGGAAAAGACGGGATCCAAGACCCGGAATGTTTATCGAACAAAGCAAAGATCAATCCGTAACTGTTGCTGATGATGCTGAAGGATTATATGATTTTGATTTCGAAAGGAATGTTGATGACACCACCACCACTACAGATAACTTCTTTGAGGTTGATGCTGGAACTCAAGGTGATGATACAGTTATGGCAAATGTTGAAGCTCAAAATGAAGCAGTGCCTAATGTTGAAGTTCAAACTGAAGATGTATCTAATATTGAAGCTCACACTGAAGCTGGGCCTTCTGAAACTGTTAGTACTGGACCTTCTGGTACTATTCATGAAGAACCGGGCAGTTCAAGTGGTAAACGGCCTATTGAACCGCTCAGAATGCCTTTCGACAGTGATTCCAGTGATGATGATGAGTTTATAAGTATGAGAGAAATGAAGAAACGTTTGGTTGTGCTCGAACAAGATTCTATTCATAAAGATGCAAAGATCATACAACTTGAAGACACCATTGTGAAGAAAGATCAACAGATTGAGCAACTGCAGGGAGATGTTGGTCTATTGTTCAATATTGTTTATGATCTGCGAGGCAAGCTTGAAAAGAAATTTGGTCAAGAGTTTTCTGATCCCACTGATGTAGAGAACAGAAAGAAAGCTTTTGAGAAAGATAATGCTGAAAAGGCTGCTGCTATGGAAAGGTACTTTGAAAGGGTTACTGATCCAGAAGCAGAGAAAGCGAAAGCAGAGAGGTTGAAGAAGAAGAGAGAGTTTGTAATTCTGAAGAACAAAAATGCAAATCCTGATGATGAAGATGCACATGCTACACATCATTTGATGGATGTTGGTGAAACTCTCTACGACAAGAAAGGGAATCGATCTGGTGTTGTTAGCTGGGGTTATGATCATGATCGTAACAGATGGTGGATTAAGAGAAAAGTTGGACCGGTCGAATGGTACAAGCGTTCAGGGCAATTTCAGTCATTCACTAAGGTAGATTTAACAGATTTGGTAAATAAACCTTATGTGGATGATAAGCTTAATGGACCTGGTCATGTATTCTTCGAGAGATTGAAAAGGGAAGTTGCCAAAGGTTTTCCCTCGATGCGTACAGCAGATACCACTGTTAAACCAGCGAAAGGAATCAGGGATCCATATACGAACAAGCGGATGAAGATAGTGCACTGGCCCGCTACTGACAAAGAAAAGACGATTCCTTTGGTAAGAAAGATTCCGAAAGGGGCGCTGAAGACAATGCACTTTTGGGCGTATAATGAACGTCTTGGTCAAGCTGTGATTGTTTGTGATGGAGATGAAAGCTACTGTTTGGTCGATCAGATTGATTTGTTGAATCTTGCAGTTGAAGATATTGAAGTACTGGCGAGCAACCAAATCAGAGCCACTGAAAAGTATGAAGAAATTGCTAAGGGGTGGACATCTGCAGTAGCCTCTGTTATGCATATTCATAAGCGGGGATTTGGTGGATACAAGGATAATATGAGTGGTGGTCATCAAAGCAGCTGAAGACAGAAGAACCTGCATGCATAAACCTAGGGGGAGTTTGTTGGAACCTGAAGGTTTATTCATGTAGGTTAACAACGTTTGGGGGTTGATCTTGTAATTAGTTTATTTATGTTTTGGGTTAAACATTGTGGGTTGGGCTATAATAGGTGTCGCATGGGCTTGAGTAGGTTATCGGCCCTAATGTGTTTAATATATAAACACCCCTAATCACTTGATTAGGGGTTGTTGGTTACGAGTGCAAGATAGGCGACACAAGCAAGGAACCGAGTTCCATCCGAGACATTGTATCAGTCATCGTTCATCGTGAATGCAAGTTTCGGTTTGATTTTGTTTATTGCTTGTTATTTGATCTTATATATTAATTCTTGAATCACTTTGTGATTGATTTCCGCACTCTCACAAGGTTAGATTGATATCATTGAGATCCTCACGGGTTTTACATCCATATCAAACCGATTCTTATACATAACAACATATCATCGATTATCCTATGTACAATTCAAAGCATGCAATCAAAAAATGTAATCATGCACAATCAAATCATCATCTATAAAAGCAAACAACATCAAGCACTAACCGGTTAGAAGTAGAAGGGAATGATAACGAGAATGCTTCAACAGGGGAAAGAATCCGAGCACTATGACCTTCGGTTGAGGAGGGTATGTTTGCCGTCAAGCTTGAGAGGAGGAAGGAGAGTACTAGGGTTTGTAACTTGTGTGTGTGTGTAACTAATGAAAGAACACCCCAAAGGTGGATGTTTGTTTGCGTAAAGTGGAGTGGGCCGGCCCTCACCTGGGCTGCCCCTTGTCCGATTACTAGAGTAAAGCCCAATCGGCTTGTGTAGTTGTGTGTAGTGTTGTGCGATCGGATCACTTGTAACGTTAAATCAAATAATAAAGCATAACATTCAAATAATAAGACATAACATTCAAACATCCATTAAATCCAATAACATCGTTCACATACGCATGTAACGTTACACGAAGTGGGTTCGAATTACGAGTTGTCACAGTATCCCCAACTAAAAGGAAATTTCGTCCCGAAATTTGGTACGCACTCACTAACGTAAGCTATAATGTTCACTAGTTTTCCTGGGGTGTCACATCATCCCCCACTTGAATGGGAATTTCGTCCCGAAATTCACTAGTTGCATCAACATTAAGTTTGCTAGGTTCTGCCTGATCTGTGGGGAACAAATGTGGATACTTAAGTTTCATCTGGTCCTCGCGTTCCCACGTGAACTCTGGACCACGTCTTGAGTTCCAACGAACTCTCACAATCGGTATGCGGCTGTGTTTACGAACTTTAACTTCCCGATCCATAATTTCAATTGGTTCTTCGACAAACTGCAATTTGTCGTCCATCTTCAGCTCCTGAAATGGTACTACTAGTGTTTCATCAACCAAACACTTCTTTAGCTGCGATACGTGAAACACATCATGGACATTACCCAACTCAGCAGGTAATTCCAACCTGTAGGCCACCTTTCCAATCCGTTCTAAAATTTTGAATGGTCCTACATAACGAGGGTTTAGTTTGCCGCGTTTCCCAAAACGCACCACACCCTTCCAGGGTGAAACCTTTAACATAACGCGGTTATTAACTTCAAATTCCAGCGGTTTACTACGCTTGTCAGCGTAGCTTTTCTGACGGTCGCGAGCTGCGGCCATACGGTTTCGAATCTGCACAATGCTTTCTGATGCCTCAAGAACAAACTCAGGTCCTGTGATCTGACTATCCCCCACCTCATGCCAACAGAGAGGTGAACGACATTTCCGTCCGTACAGTGCTTCGAACGGAGCTGCCTTAATACTTGAATGGTAGCTGTTGTTGTAGGAGAATTCTATCAACGGTAGGTGCTTCTCCCATCCTTTCCCAAAGTCGAGTATGCATGCCCGAAGCATATCTTCAAGTGTCTGGATGGTGCGCTCGCTTTGACCATCCGTCTGCGGGTGATAAGCGGTGCTCATGTCGAGTTGGGAACCAAATGATTTATGCATTGACTGCCATAATTCTGAAGTGAAACGCGGATCTCGGTCTGAAATGATAGAAGTTGGCACCCCATGCCTAGAAACCACCTCCTTAAGATACACTGCTGCCAGCTGAGAAAATTTGTCTGTTTTCTTGATTGCTAGGAAGTGTGCTGATTTCGTGAGGCGATCAACAATCACCCAAATAGTGTCATTCACAGCCTGAGTTCTTGGTAGTCCTGTCACGAAATCCATAGCGATCTGTTCCCACTTCCATGTGGGTATCTCTGGTTGCTGCAGTAGACCCGAGGGCTTTTGATGTTCTGCTTTGACTTTAGCACAAGTCAAACATTTGCTGACGTAGGTTGCTATATGAGCCTTCATGCTGGGCCACCAGTAGGTAGCTTTCAGGTCATGGTACATCTTATCTGATCCCGGATGTACAGAGTAGCGTGACTTATGTGCCTCTTCCATTACAAGTTCTCGTAAGTTGCCAAAGAATAGGACCCAAATGCGTCCAGTTACGTAGTAAGCACCGTCTCCCTTTCGTTCTAGTCGTTGTCTCGAGCCACGCAAAGCTTCAGCTCGAACGTTCTCTGGTTTCAACGCTTCTAACTGAGCGTCTCGTATCTGGGAAGGAAGGTTGGACTGGATCGTGAGTTGCAATGCTCGTACACGCCTAGGTGCATTATCCTTTCTGCTGAGGGCGTCAGCTACAACGTTCGCCTTGCCCGGATGATACTTGATGGCACATTCATAATCGTTCAATAATTCCACCCATCGTCGCTGTCGCATATTCAATTCTTTCTGGTCGAAGATGTGTTGGAGATTCCTATGGTCTGTGTAGATGGTGCATTTGGTACCGTACAGATAGTGCCTCCAAATCTTCAACGCAAATACCACCGCTCCTAACTCCAAGTCGTGTGTCGTGTAGTTCTTCTCGTGCACCTTCAGCTGACGAGAAGCGTAAGCTATTACCTTCTCGCGTTGCATCAACACGCAACCGAGACCCTGAATTGACGCGTCACAATATACCACAAAATCTTCGGTGCCCTCTGGTAAAGACAAGATCGGTGCACTGCAAAGTTTCTGCTTCAGAACTTGGAAGGCCTCTTCCTGCTTCGTTCCCCAAGAGTACGTTGTGTTCTTCTGTGTCAGCGAGGTGAGAGGTTGCGCGATTTTCGAGAAATCTTTAATGAACCTTCGATAATACCCTGCGAGACCAAGAAATTGTCGCACCTCAGACGGAGTCTTTGGTGCCGCCCAATTCTTAACTGCATCCACCTTCGCAGGATCCACATGTATCCCTTTCTCGTTAACAACGTGCCCAAGGAAGTGCACTTCTCGAATCCAAAAGTCGCACTTAGAAAATTTCGCATACAACTGTTCCCTTCTCAAAAGTTCCAAGATGAGACGTAGGTGACGCTCGTGATCTTCCTTGTTCTTGGAATAAACCAATATGTCGTCAATAAACACTATAACAAATTCGTCGAGATACGGCTTACATACGCGGTTCATGAGATCCATGAAAACCGCTGGTGCATTGGTCAATCCAAACGGCATGACCAAAAACTCATAGTGTCCGTAGCGCGTTCGAAAAGCCGTCTTGGGAACATCCTCTTCCCTAACCCTTACATGGTGATACCCCGATCTTAAGTCAATCTTGGAATAGAAGCTTGACCCTTGCAGCTGGTCAAACAAGTCGTCGATGCGTGGTAATGGATAGCGGTTCTTAATGGTCACCTTGTTGAGTTCTCGATAGTCGATACACATACGGAATGACCCGTCTTTCTTCTTTACGAACAGAACTGGGGCTCCCCATGGCGAAGAACTGGGTCGAATGAAACCCCTATCCAACAACTCCTGTAGCTGATTAGACAACTCCTGTAACTCTCCAGGTGCTAACCGGTAAGGAGCTCGAGCAATTGGAGCCGCTCCCGGTGCAAGATCAATCTGAAATTCTACTTGACGGTGAGGAGGTAACCCTGGTAGCTCCTCTGGAAATACATCAGCGAATTCTCGCACCACTGGTAGATCCTCAATCTTACTCTCTTCAGACTGAGCGTGGGTAACTAACGCTAACATTGCTGGATACCCCTTTTGTAGATACTGCTGTGCACGCATGGCCGTGATAATCCCAACCATCGTCCCACTACGATGCCCTTGAACTAACAGTGACTCCCCATCAGGGAGGGGAATACGCACAACTTTCTCCTTACACAAAATTTCTGCTTGGTGCTTAGACAACCAATCCATGCCTACCACTATGTCAAAACTACCGAGCGTAACGGGAAGGAGGTCAATGTCAAACACCTGATCCACGAGATCTAGTTTACATCCAAAAAGGGTATTTGAGGCTTCTATCGTTTTACCATCTGCTAGTTCTACTACTTGTTTAACTTCTAAAGGTGTTGGGGTTATCCCTAATCGTTGACTAAACTCTAGGGACACATAACTCCAATCGGCACCCGAATCAAATAATACAGAAGCAATACGATTGTTAACAGGAAACGTACCAATTACAACGTTGCCGTCGTTCCTGGCATCCCCTGCTCCAAGCTGGAACACTCTACCGCGAGCACCATTTCCCCCGTTATTGCCGTTGTTGTTGTTGTTGTTCCCAGCATTGTTATTATTCGGGCGGTCGTTGTCGTTGGCGTTCTGGTTTAACTGAGGGCAATCCCTCTTAAAGTGGCCCTCGTCACCACACTGATAGCACCCCTTTCTGAAACCTTGGTTCTGCTGGGGTGGTTGCCCCTGTTGTCTCTGGTTTTGCTGGTTCTGTTGCTGCTGGTGTTTGGGTTGTGAGGTCCTACAATCCCTGGCCTCATGGCCTGGCTTACCACACTTGTTACACGTCCGACCACACGGCCCCAATGATGATAGCCACACCTGTTACACCGTGGCTTTCTCCCTGCATACGAACCCTGGCTGTGGCCGCTTCCCTGGCCTTGATTGACAGAAGACGACTGGCTGATGTTGCGGTTGCTGTTGTCTGGCCTTTTCTGAGTCTGGCCAGCACTGGATGCTTTGTCATAATCACTCCACTTCCGCTTGTTATCATTAGCGGACGCAGTGGCAGTGGGTGTAGCAGCAGTAGTGGCCGAAATACGCGGGGGTAACGAATTGCTTTCTACCTCTTGGTCCACAATCTTATGAGTCAGACGAACGATTTGTGTCAAATCATTGAGATGGGCTGCAGTGACCAAGCTCTTCACACGCGGAGGCAACCCTTTGATGAATAACTCAATCCTCCGAGACATAGGCCGGGACAAGTTCGGGCACATGTCGGCCAGTTCATACGATCGCTTCACATACGCTTCGACTTCAGATCCAACCATCTTCAAGTCGTAGTACTCGTTTTCCAGCTTCTGGACTTCATCCCGAGGACAGTACTCCTCCCTGATCAGTTCTTTAAAGTCTTCCCAGGTTGTGGCATTCGCTGCCTCGATGCCCAACAACTGTACCTGGGCGTTCCACCACGTTAGGGCACCATCAGCCAAGGTACCCGCAGCATATTTCACCCTGTCCCCAGCGGGACAGTTACAGATAGCAAACACAGACTCTGCTTTTTCGAACCATCTTAGGAGTCCCACAGCCCCTTCAGTCCCGGTGAAGGTCTGTGGCTTACAGTCCATAAACATTTTGAATGTGCACGCAGGCTGGTTAGGTTGAGGTTGCACTTGTTGACCTAAATGACGGAAGGGAACACATTATAGGAGTGAAAAGACGTGTACGTGGTATAAGAGTAAAAAGTACTTGGTACATTCCGTACCAGCTTGATAGGCTGCTAAAGCCTCAGCCACGCGGGTATTGATTAGGTCAGTCAACTCAGCCTGAGTCATGGTGATGTTGCCACGTCCGTGTCCTCGTCCACTCATGTTTCTATAGTTGGGAATAAACCGATTTAGAAATCGAAACGGGATAGGAGTCAAGTATCATACTGATATTCACGTACTACTAAGTTCACACATAGTAAGGCAGAACCCTTCTCACGCTCGATAAGCCTCACTGGGACTTGCATGCACCCCGCGTTATTATTAAGTGTGCACCCATAATAATAAGACAATTTGCATGCTTATCTCAGTGCCTCTTAGCTTGCGCTCGAAGTTTCCCCCGTTCAAACAACACAACAGATGGTATCACAGGTCTATGGTTCACATGAGTCGAAGAGTAGTGTCACACTATCAAGTCACTATGGTGTTAAATGTTTCAGTTCATATACGCTGTGAGTGTGTGACTGCTAAGTAAGTAATGTATAAAGTGAGAGAGAGACGAACCTTGCAATCTGGAGCTGAGTGTCATGATCGATTTTCGAAGTTGTTCGGTTATAGTCTGGTTTTACAAAACGTTTTAAAACCTAGTTCACTATAACCAGTGGCTCTGATACCAAACTGTAACACCCCCAAAATACCACCTGCGGAAACCCCGCGAGGCGTGTTACATATCAGAGTCTGAGCCACCAATCACATTGAACCAATAGTAAATACTTAAATAAAACATGTCATTAATGGCCAAGGTTAAATGTCAAACACAATATTAATTCACAAAAGTTATATAGCGGAAGCATATGATAAGTCATTTAGCAATTGTTTCAAAATAAACTCAAAACCAATGTATCAATTATAAGTAATCCAATAGCTTCGATCCATGACCACTCCAGCACTCCCAGATAGCAAGTCCATGTTCTAGGGTTAACGACCTACAAGCATGCAAACAAGTGTGTCAGACTACGCTGGTGAGTTCAAGGTTTCGTTAACGTGTTGTGTTACCAGATATATGTTAATGCGATTCAATGTTGTGTTACGATGTTGCTCATGTTAGTTACCCTAGGGACTACGCCCTTACGTAACCGAGGAGTGTGCCTCTTAGCAACCCACTATGTTGTTCACGCTAGTTACCCTAGGGAAAACGCCCTTACGTAACCGAGGAGTGTGCCTCTTAACAACCATAGTGAAACCCAGATAATTAGTTCACCCCGTCCCTACGGCCCGGTGTGAGGTTTCCCACCTAATAGCGCTATCAACTAATTACCCCCATTGCCCTCCAGGCAATAACCAAAACCGATTAAGTTGTTTACCCAATGTTTCCCTTCCAAATGTTTACCAGTTGTCCCAAACCACCGGGACGCATGCTTGAGAAAAATGCAATGAACTCACCTTGGTTTGCTCGGCAGATTATACCAAAGTTACTTGAATTAAAAGTGATCAAACACGTCCTAACAGGATTACCATACAAGTCAGGTTTGGTTCAAGTAAAACACGTATGTTTCACACAAGTTATCACGTTACAAGCTCGAATTAATCATGGCAAACACATAACAGTCATACATTCCATTCAACTTGTGCGAATAAATCAGCCCAATAATATCCGGCCCAACATGTTGTGCGATCGGCACAGCCTTGTGCGATCCACAGCATGTTGTGCGGTCCAATAAGCCCGGCCCAATATATAAACGTTTAGCGTACAAGTGCGGCCCAAAAGCTATCAAGAAAGTACAACTTGTGCGATCCAGTTGCCTTGTGCGACTTGACACTTGGGCTGTCCGGCCCAATAGTTTGTGCGTTTGTGTTTGGGGCTGGCTCGGCCCAACAGTAACAGTTATATGTGACGTTGTGCGATTAGGGTCCCCTTGTGCGACTCGGATGTGCTTGTGCGATCCGGAGTCTTGTGTGATTAGACTCCTTGTGCGAGTGGACCTCTTGTACGGTCAAGAGGTCTTGTGTGATCCGTTCAAAACATTCCAATAATTAAGCAATTCGGTTACAATCATTCCAAGGTTTCCATGTTTAAAATCAATTAACAGTTAATCTAATTCCAATCATGCCCATATTCGATCCAATGGAGGTTTTTATCATCCTAATTCTCATGAACCCTAATCCAGTTACAACATGTATCAACAACATGAACAATGATCCTAACACCAATAGCACATCGATAATCTAACAACCCGAATCATAGGTTATAACATCAAATTAACATCCATATCAAACCGATTCTTATACATAACAGCATATCATCGATTATCCTATGTACACTTCAAAGCATGCAATCGAAACATGTAATCATGCACAATCAAATCATCATCTATAAAAGCAAACAACATCAAGCACTAACCGGTTAGAAGTAGAAGGGAATGATAACGAGAATGCTTCAACAGGGGAAAGAATCCGAGCACTATGACCTTCGGTTGAGGAGGGTATGTTTGCCGTCAAGCTTGAGAGGAGGAAGGAGAGTACTAGGGTTTGTAACTTGTGTGGGTGTGTAACTAATGAAAGAACACCCCAAAGGTGGATGTTTGTTTGCGTAAAGTGGAGTGGGCCGGCCCTCACCTGGGCTGCCCCTTGTCCGATTACTAGAGTAAAGCCCAATCGGCTTGTGTAGTTGTGTGTAGTGTTGTGCGATCGGATCACTTGTAACGTTAAATCAAATAATAAAGCATAACATTCAAATAATAAGACATAACATTCAAACATCCATTAAATCCAATAACATCGTTTACATACGCATGTAACGTTACACGAAGTGGGTTCGAATTACGAGTTGTCACAAAATGCCTGTAAGATACATAGGTTTTGTGAAAATGGGATTCATGACTTGAGTTTAAAGAAATGTTTAATAACAGCCAGTCATGAACCTTGTAATTTGTCTTGCTTTGTAAACCTTTTGAAAAACGATAATATCAGATGATATGTATAGATAAGTGTAAGGTTAAACGAGTAACCAAGTAAAATGAGTTGAATAAGATAAGTTGTTTGTAAAAATAATGTCTTGTGAAGAGTATGTTATTTGTGTAAAATGTAATGTGTCTAAACTGAAATGACTTAGATAACGCTACGATATGTAATATTATACAAGCATTTATATATAGGAAGTACCAGCGGCGTATCCACCATGTTTGTATCATATTACATACGCCACGTTACTCCAACCATTTACCCAAACCAACCACCATGTAAATTGTCATGTATAAATCAATTGTCAAGTGTTATTGTGTAAACCATATCGAAATGTCTATGTTCAATGTAAACCACCAAGTATGTATATCAATGTCAAAATGTTTATGTTTAATGTAGATCATGTAATGTGTACCCAAAATATATCTTGTATGGTAAGTGAGATGTATCAACTAAACCATATATATAAAAATGCACAAAACAAGGTGTTGAAGTAAAACATGGTTTAAATCAACGTTATGTTTTGTGGAACAATGCATGCTCTTCTCATATAAACATTTATGCGGTATTGTGAAATATGCATACATCCAAGCCTTGAGACTGTGGCGATAAACCCTTAAACAAATTAAAGGTTTATCTAAGTTATGTATATCGAATTCGGTCATTCCTTCCAATCCAAATAAACCAAGGATTTCAGGAACAGGAGTTGTCAATTTCTATGGTACCACTACCTACTAACGAACGGCGTAGCTAACGTTAATGAATGTATTGTCCCATGTTAAACAAACCAAATATCATAACAAAATGAAGGCATGTGATGTAAACAATTGTACTAAGTATGCTAAGTAAACATACGAAGCAGAAATGTTCATGTAAATCAATGTGCCCATATGCTGAGTAAACATATGCAGCAGAAATGTTCATGTAAATCAATGTGTCCGTATGCTGAGTAAACATATGCAACAGAAATGTTCATGTAAATCAATGTGTCCATATGCTGAGTAAACATATGCAGCAGAAATGTTCATGTAAATCAATGTGTCCATATGCTGAGTAACATATGCAACAGAAATGTTCATGTAAATCAATGTGTCCATATGCTGAGTAAACATATGCAACAGAAATGTAATGTAAATCAATGTACTAAGTACGCACACAATGGGCATACATAGCATGAAATGTAATGAAATCGTGTACTAAAATGTACTAACAACATAGCAGGCATATGATGTGAAAACATGGAAAGCATGAAAGTAACAGATAGGCATATGTGTTTCACCCCAAAACAGTTTGGAAAACAGTAAAAGATGGGGTTCTATGTACTCACCTGAGATTGCTTTGGAGTTCTTGTATAATAACCAGATAATGCTAAAGATCACGGGATATCAAACGGCACCTAATAGGTAGCTATGTTAATATACCGGACCAAATCGGAAGGATCGGATAGTATGCGGTTTCGTAAACCAAACGAGTATGGAGACTCGTGTAATATGGTTTAACAAAGCTTACATACTAAAATGAAACCTAACCTAAGTGCTTGCGATCCATTACGACCCGTTTAGGTAGCTTATGCTACCTTAACGCGTCGTTCGCGTAGAACGCGTTTGGAACGCCTAACATCGCGACCACAAGGCATAACCTCAGAAGGTTATAACTATGGTTACCTAACGTGTTTGGTCGGATCCTAATGATCGACCAAATGGGTCGGGTTCGAAAGTATAAGCGATGGTTTAGATCGCTTACCTTACGACCCTATATAAGCACTATACTAAAAGTGACGAGCTAAGCATGTTAGAACATGCTTAACTAAGTTTAGAAAACAGGTTTGGCATCAAAACAAACGGCTTTGATGCTCACGAGTAGTTTGGTTATAAAATACGCAAAAAATGCGCATTTTGGCCGAAACTACGACTCGTCACTGAGCCTAGATAACGTGGTAATCAGTAGGTATAGTCACTACGGACTATAACCATCGTGATCACGCTCACGTTACGAAGTTCTAATGAACTTCGTGTTGACCATAGGCTGGTCAATGCAGAAAGTCAACAAAACGTTGACTTTCGGACTCGAAAAGTGAATAAAAGAACGAAAGAAAACTTACGGAGGGTCCCCGAATGCTAATCTAGATCAAAGATGGCTCAGGTATGAAACAATGGTTCCAACTTAGAGCCTTTAGATCAGATTGTGTGAGTTTTTAGCAAAATTGGGGGGGGGGAGTATTTATAGGAAAGGCAAAGCCGTTAGGATCGTTTCTTGATTTTCGTGCCACGATCCTAAGCGTCCACTTGTCAAAATGTTGTGGTTACTGAAAATGGCCCTTGGCTCTTGATTGGGTGAAAGGGCATTGCCCCTTGAACGAACGAAAGGCCAACTGCAAGTGGATTCAATGAATCTGCTGTACTGGGGACTCCTTACGGACCGTATGGCTTATGGCTTACGGTCCGTAAGCCCTCACTTTGGCAGATTTACAGTTTTGGTCCCTGCAGCTCCAAAACTTGGTATTTGATGCATTTTTGACACGTTTAAGCCCCGTTAACCCCATTTCAAAGCTCTAAAATCAAGTTAAAGTATAGGGAACTTAAAATGTGCTTAAAGATATGTCGGATGTCGGTTCGTTTGGTCGTACGATCGTGATGTTCGGTTAATTACGACGGAATGCGCATAAGTGCGAAAGATGATCCAAATTGCGCGACGAATGGATTTTTCTCATGCCATACACTAAGGCATAATATAAGGATGCTTACATAAATTTTTGGATGTCCGGAGGTATTCAGAACGTAAGTTATGCGCAAAAGTGCAAACTTGTGCACTTTTTGACACTTTTAGCCCCTGAATGTTCCAAAAGTTTGTTTTAGCATACCAAACCCCTCAAAGCCTATTTCTAAGCTATGTAAAGAATATTTATGGTATGTTTAACTTATGGACATGTTCCGGAATGTTTGTTACGGTCCAAATTGGCATACTTTCGTAGTTTGTCAAGTTTAGTCCCTGTAAGCGAATTAACTTGTTTTTGCCATACCAAAGCCTTCAAAACTTATTTCTAAGTTATGTAAAGGTTATTTGAGGTATGTTGAGTATATGTTGATGTTCTGGAGTATTTGTCGCATTAAACTGAGTACGTTTAAGCACCAGTTAGCGTATAACTCTCCAGAAAGCAATGTAGAGTTTGAAATTGAACAAAAGTCAAAACATGAAAAATGTAAAACACAACCAAAAAAACATTGGGATAAAATAACATTGTTTTATTGATAACTGAACTATTCACAATGATTACAAGCACAAATGTTACAGTCTCCCCTACTTGTGGAAATTTCGTCCCGAAATTTATTTAGAGGAAACTCGTGGAAACAGATGCGGATATTTTGCCTTCATTTGATCTTCACGTTCCCATGTAAACTCGGGTCCACGTTTAGATTCCCAGCGAACCTTGACCAAAAGAATGCGCTTGCGTTTGAGCCACTTGACTTCACGTTCCATGATTTCCACCGGTTTCTCAACAAATTTCAGTGTTTTATCAACACGAATTTCGTCAAGCGGTATGTGGAGGTTTTCATCAGCTAAACACCTCTTGAGATTGGGCATGTGAAAGGTTGGATGAACATTTCCAAGTTCAGGAGGTAACTCAAGTCTGTAGGCTACCTTACCGATTCTTTCGACGATCTTGAATGGTCCAACGTATCTAGGTGCAAGTTTTCCGTTCTTTCCAAATCTGATCACACCTTTCCAAGGTGAGACCTTAAGTAATACACGATCACCGACTTGAAAATCCAAGGGTTTGCGTTTTAGGTCCGCGTAACTCTTTTGACGGCTTCTAGCTATCTGAAGGTTATCACGAACTTTCTTTACCTTATCTGTTGTCTCTAAAATGAGGGCAGGTCCAGTAAGTTAAGCCTCGCCGATCTCATTCCAGCAGACTGGTGAACGACATTTTCGACCATAGAGAGCCTCGAAAGGAGCCATGTTGATGCTGGAGTGATAACTGTTGTTGTAGGATAATTCAATCAATGGAAGATGTGAATCCCAACTACCACCAAAATTGATCACACAAGCTCTAAGCATATCCTCCAGTGTCTGGATTGTTCTTTCAGATTGACCATCCGTTTGCGGATGGTAAGCTGTGCTCAGATTAAGTTGAGACCCCATGGCAGATTGCATGGTTCTCCAAAAATGAGAAGTGAAACGAGCATCTCTGTCAGAAATGATGTTCAAAGGAACACCATGTCGAGCTACAATTTCATCCACGTAAATTTGAGCAAGTTTGTCAGCAGAAAAATCCTCACGGATTGGCAAGAAATGTGCTGACTTGGTAAGACGATCAACGACTACCCAGATGGCATCGTGACCTTTCTTTATGCGCGGGAGTTTGGTAATGAGATCCATAGTAATGTTTTCCCATTTCCAAACTGGGATCTCTGGTTGCTCCAATAATCCGGAAGGACGCTGATGTTCAGCCTTAACCTCAAGATAAGTAAGGCATTTGGATACGTATAAGGCAATGTCTTTCTTCATACCAGGCCACCAATACTGAATACGAAGATCCTTATACATCTTATCTGAGCCAGGATGAATAGAATAACGAGACTTATGGGCTTCATCCATAAGCAAGGTACGAAGATCATCTTGGCTTGGGACCCACAAACGGTCCATGAAGTAATATGATCCATTGTCCTTCAGTTCAAGAGCAGGTGTTAAGTGACAAGGAAATTCCTTATCCATCAAACCTTGTGAAACACAAGCTTGTTGAGCCTGAGAAATACGAGCTTGGATATCGGTTTGAATAACAGATTGGACACGTACACAATGAAGCTTAGTATGTTCCTTGCGACTCAATACATCGGCTATGACATTCGCCTTACTAGGATGGTAGCGAATTTCGCAGTCATAGTCGTTTAGAAGTTCAACCCAACGTCGTTGTCTCATGTTGAGCTCTTTCTGATTGAAGATATGTTGAAGACTTTTGTGGTCTGTGAAAACCACACATTTTGTACCGTACAAGTAGTGTCTCCAAATCTTAAGAGCGAAGACAACTGCACCCAACTCAAGATCATGAGTGGTGTAGTTCTTCTCATGTATCTTCAACTGTCTCGATGCGTATGCTATGACTTTGTTTCTTTGCATCAAGACGCAGCCAAGACCTAATTTAGATGCGTCGCAATAAACGACGAAATCATCATTGCCCTCAGGTAATGTTAGGACAGGCGTGTCGCACAGCTTTTGTTTCAAAGTCAGAAACGCTTCCTCTTGTTTGACTCCCTAATCAAATGGCTTGTTCTTCTGAGTTAGAGCAGTTAGAGGAACTGCAATCTTCGAGAAATTCTCAATGAAGCGACGATAATAACCCGCTAGACCAAGAAAAGAACGAACCTCAGTAGGAGTAGTTGGCGTATCCCAATCCTTAATTGCACTGATCTTGGAGGGATCTACATGAATACCTTGTTCGTTGACAATGTGTCCTAAGAATTGAACCTCTTTAAGCCAGAATTCACACTTGGAGAATTTGGCGAAAAGTTGCTCTTTCTTTAGGAGTTCTAACGTAAGACGTAGATGTTCTTCATGATCAGTTCGCGTTTTAGAATGTATTAATATGTCATCAATGAACACGATGACGAACTTATTCAAATAAGGTTTGCAGACCCTATTCATTAAGTCCATGAAAACAGCAGGAGCATTAGTCAAACCGAACGGCATGACTGTGAACTCATAATGTCCATAGCGAGTACGGAACGCCGTCTTGGGAATATCTTCTTCATGCACACGGAGTTGATGATATCCAGATCGCAGATCAATCTTTGAAAAGTAAGAAGCGCCTTGCAATTGATCAAAGAGATCATCAATGCGAGGTAGGGGATATCGATTCTTGATGGTGAGCTTGTTAAGCTCACGATAATCGGTACACATCCTGAAAGATCCATCCTTCTTCTTTACAAAGAGAACGGGAGCACCCCAAGGTGAAAAGCTAGGATGGATAAAACCTTTGTCAGAGAGCTCCTGAAGCTGCTTAGATAACTCTTGCATCTCAGACGGTGCAAGACGGTATGGAGCTCTTGCAATGGGATTTGCACCAGGTACGAGATCAATACGGAACTCGACTTGGCGTGCAGAAGGTAGACCAGGTAACTCTTCAGGAAAGACTTCAGAATAATCCCGAACGACAGGAATATCTGAAATAGACTTACCCTTGCCTTTATCTGTTGTAACATGTGCTAAGAAAGCCACATAGTTCTTCCGTAGATACTTCCGTGCTTTAAAACAAGACATGAGTTTGAGACCACCGGCAGGCTTCTCACCACGAACCTGTAGGATCTCGCCTGTCGACAGCGGCACACGAACAATCTTCGCAGAACAAACTATCTCTGCGCGATGCTTAGATAACCAATCCATACCCACGATAACGTCGAAGCTTCCAAGTTGCATTGGCGTGAGGTCAATAGGAAAAATATGGTCGTTAAGGTTTAACTGGCAGTTGCGTAGAACAGAATTAAGAACAATGGGTTCACCACTGGCAACCTCTACTGTCAAAGGTTTACCTAGTTTCGTTCTAGACACGCGAAGCATTGTCTCAAAAGACAATGACACAAAGCTCTTGTCGGCACCCGAATCAAAAAGAAAAGATGCTGGCTGTTTATTAATAAAGAACGTACCGTTCACCACTTTGTTGTCTGCTTGTGCTTCTTGTGCATTCATGTTGAAGACTCGACCTCGAGCCTGAGCCTGATTTTGGTTTGCATTCTGGTTCTGGTTGGCTAGCCTTAGACACCGATTTCTGTAGTGGGTCAGATCCCCACAGTTATAACAAGCACCTGGTGGGTATTGTGGTCGTGCAGCCTGAACCTGTTGCTGAGCAAGAGGCTGAGCAAATTGTTGAGCAGGGTTCTGAACTGCGCGATTCTGAGCAAACCGATAAACATCGGCAAGATGACCCGACTTCCCACAGTTAGTACAGAAACGGCACTGATATTGCGGCTGATGGTGACTGTTGCATTGATTGCACAAAGGTGCACTTCCTGAATAGGGCTTCTTTGCTGGAGGCTGGTTGGGAGCTGCCTGGTTCGCTTGGGCAGTGACAGCATAGTTTTGGGAAGCCTTACGCTTCTTTGCCCTTTTTGATGAACCAGACTCCTTTCCATTCTTGTTTTGACCTTTCTTGCTATCTTCTTTGTCAGCCGACTGCTTCTTGCCCTTGTCACCTTTCCTGTGTAATTTATTCTTCCGAATCTGCGACTCAGTCAATGTCGCTGACAACTCGATTGCCTGACGGAGTGTGGTAGGGTTGCTACCAGTAAGGATGTCTTGTACCGAGTCAGGCAGGCCATCGATGTACCTTTCGGTAGCCTTACCGAGTGGGGTAACCATAGTCGGGCAAAGCAGACTCAACTCCTCAAACCTATCAGTATAAGCCCTGTGCTCACCACTATCTTGCTTCAAAACATCAAATTCTTTCTCCAACGCTCGTTGTTCATGACGAGGATAAAACTCCCTCATCATAAGAGCTCTCAGTTCAGCCCATGTCTGAGCTAGAGCAACTTCTGCACCTTGATCTCTCATAACCCCGTTCCACCACGTAAGAGCCCTCTTCTGAAACACACTCGAAGAAAACTCAACTTTGCGATTGTCAGGACACTGCACATGACGGAAAGTGTTCTCGATGCTCTCGAACCACTGAAGAAGCCCAGTTGCTCCCTCAGAACCACTAAACTTGAGTGGCTTAGGTGATGTGCATGTTTTAAACTCTAAACACAAGATAACTTGTGTTAGGGTCCTAGAAAGTTATAGTCTAGGTCAAAGCATTACTAATAACCTAATTCCCTATAACCATTGGCTCTGATACCAACTCTTCTGTCACACCCCGGCCGCGTATAACATGCAACCGCGGCGGAAACGCCGGGGAGTGTTGATGGACAGAATTAATTGTTCCATAACCATGGCATACAAAGTTGTATTTTATTTATAAACAAGAGTGTTATATTGTCTTAAACAGGAAACAAAAAGTTCAAACATAAATAAACTAGTCTATCTTCATTTTTATTCTCTAAGGCACAGGCCCGCCCTAGTGTCATGATCATCATCCTATGGAACAGCTCCTGAAAACACATGTGAAAGTAGGTACGTCAGCATAAAATGCTTGTGAGATACATAGGTTTTGTGAAAATGGGATTCATGACTTGAGTTTAAAGAAATGTTTAATAACAGCCAGTCATGAACCTTGTAATTTGTCTTGCTTTGTAAACCTTTTGAAAAACGATAATATCAGATGATATGTATAGATAAGTGTAAGGTTAAACGAGTAACCAAGTAAAATGAGTTGAATAAGATAAGTTGTTTGTAAAAATAATGTCTTGTGAAGAGTATGTTATTTGTGTAAAATGTAATGTGTCTAAACTGAAATGACTTAGATAACGCTACGATATGTAATATTATACAAGCATTTATATATAGGAAGTACCAGCGGCGTATCCACCATGTTTGTATCATATTACATACGCCACGTTACTCCAACCATTTACCCAAACCAACCACCATGTAAATTGTTCATGTATAAATCAATTGTCAAGTGTTATTGTGTAAACCATATCGAAATGTCTATGTTTAATGTAAACCACCAAGTATGTATATCAATGTCAAAATGTTTATGTTTAATGTAGATCATGTAATGCGTACCCAAAATATATCTTGTATGGTAAGTGAGATGTATCAACTAAACCATATATATAAAAATGCACAAAACAAGGTGTTGAAGTAAAACATGGTTTAAATCAACGTTATGTTTTGTGGAACAATGCATGCTCTTCTGATATAAACATTTATGCGGTATTGTGAAATATGCATACATCCAAGCCTTGAGACTGTGGCGATAAACCCTTAAACAAATTAAAGGTTTATCTAAGTTATGTATATCGAATTCGGTCATTCCTTCCAATCCAAATAAACCCAGGATTTCAGGAACGGGAGTTGTCAATTCCTATGGTACCACTACCTACTAACGAACGGCGTAGCTAATGCTAATGAATGTATTGTCCCATGTTAAACAAACCAAATGTCATAACAAAATGAAGGCATGTGATGTTAACAATTGTACTAAGTATGCTAAGTAAACATATGAAGCAGAAATGTTCATGTAAATCAATGTGCCCATATGCTGAGTAAACATATGCAGCAGAAATGTTCATGTAAATCAATGTGTCCATATGCTGAGTAAACATATGCAACAGAAATGTTCATGTAAATCAATGTGTCCATATGCTGAGTAACATATGCAACAGAAATGTTCATGTAAATCAATGTGTCCATATGCTGAGTAAACATATGCAACAGAAATGTAATGTAAATCAATGTACTAAGTACGCACACAATGGGCATACATAGCATGAAATGTAATGAAATCGTGTACTATAATGTACTAACAACATAGCAGGCATATGATGTGAAAACATGGAAAGCATGAAAGTAACAGATAGGCACATGTGTTTCACCCCAAAACAGTTTGGAAAACAGTAAAAGATGGGGTTCTATGTACTCACCTGAGATTGCTTTGGAGTTCTTGTATAATAACCAGATAATGCTAAAGATCACGGGATATCAAACGGCACCTAATAGGTAGCTATGTTAATATACCAGACCAAATCGGAAGGATCGGATAGTATGCGGGTTCGTAAACCAAACGAGTATGGAGACTCGTGTAATATGTTTAACAAAGCTTACATGCTAAAATGAAACCTAACCTAAGTGCTTGCAATCCATTACGACTCGTTTAGGTAGCTTATGCTACCTTAACGCGTCGTTCGCGTAGAACGCGTTTGGAACGCCTAACATCGCGACCACAAGGCATAACCTCGGAAGGTTATAACTATGGTCACCTAACGTGTTTGGTCGGATCCTAATGATCGACCAAATGGGTCAGGTTCGAAAGTATAAGCGATGGTTTAGATCGCTTACCTTACGACCCTATATAAGCATTATACTAAAAGTGACGAGCTAAGCATGTTAGAACATGCTTAACTAAGTTTAGAAAACAGGTTTGGCATCAAAACAAATGGCTTTGATGCTCACGAGTAGTTTGGTTACAAAATACGCAAAAAATGCGCATATTGGCCGAAACTACGACTCGTCACTGAGCCTAGATAACGTGGTAATCAGTAGGTATAGTCACTACGGACTATAACCATCGTGATCACGCTCACGTTACGAAGTTCTAATGAACTTCGTGTTGACCATAGGCTGGTCAATGCAGAAAGTCAACAAAACGTTGACTTTCGGACTCGAAAAGCGAATAAAAGAACGAAAGAACACTTACGGAGGGTCCCCGAATGCTAATCTAGATCAAAGATGGCTCAGGTATGAAACAATGGTTCCAACTTAGAGCCTTTAGATCAGATTGTGTGAGTTTTTAGCAAAATTGGGGGGGGGGGTATTTATAGGAAAGGCAAAGCCGTTAGGATCTTTTCTTGATTTTCGTGCCACGATCCTAAGCGTCCACTTGTCAAAATGTTGTGGTTACTGAAAATGGCCCTTGGCTCTTGATTGGGTGAAAGGGCATTGCCCCTTGAACGAACGAAAGGCCAACTGCAAGTGGATTCAATGAATCTGCTGTACTGGGGACTCCTTACGTACCGTATGGCTTATGGCTTACGGTCCGTAAGCCCTCACTTTGGCAGATTTACAGTTTTGGTCCCTGCAGCTCCAAAACTTGGTATTTGATGCATTTTTGACACGTTTAAGCCCCGGTAACGCTTTTCAAAGCTCTAAAATGAAGTTAAAGTATAGGGAACTTAAAATGTGCTTAAAGATATGTCGGATGTCGGTTCGTTTGGTCGTACGATCGCGATGTTCGGTTAATTACGACGGAATGCGCATAAGTGCGAAAGATGATCCAAATTGCGCGACGAATGGATTTTTCTCATGCCATACACTAAGGCATAATATAAGGATGCTTACATAAATTTTTGGATGTCCGGAGGTATTCAGAACGTAAGTTATGCGCAAAAGTGCAAACTTGTGCACTTTTTGACACTTTTAGCCCCTGAATGTTCCAAAAGTTTGTTTTAGCATACCAAACCCCTCAAAGCCTATTTCTAAGCTATGTAAAGGATATTTATGGTATGTTTAACTTATGGACATGTTCCGGAATGTTTGTTACGGTCCAAATTGGCATACTTTCGCAGTTTGTCAAGTTTAGTCCCTGTAAGCGAATTTACTTGTTTTTGCCATACCAAAGCCTTCAAAACTTATTTCTAAGTTATGTAAAGGTTATTTGAGGTATGTTGAGTATATGTTGATGTTCCGGAGTATTTGTCGCATTAAACTGAGTACGTTTAAGCACCAGTTAGCGTATAACTCTCCAGAAAGCAATGTAGAGTTTGAAATTGAACAAAAGTCAAAACATGAAAAGTGTAAAACACAACCAAACAAACATTGGGATAAAATAACATTGTTTTATTGATAACTGAACTGTTCACAATGATTACAAGCACAAATTTTACACCGCGTGCTTGGTACGAGACTTTGTCAACTTACCTTTTGGAATGTGGGTACACCATAGGAAAAATCGACATGACACTCTTCACCAAACGAATCAGAGAAGACGTAATGCTGGTGCAAATTTATGTGGACGATATCATCTTCGGATCAACGAATGAGGAACTATGCAAGGAGTTCGAGACAGTAATGAAGGCAAAATTCGAAATGAGCATGATGGGAGAACTCACGTTCTTCTTGGGATTAGAAGTAAAGCAAAAGGAGGACGACATCCTTATCCATCAAGCTAAGTACATTAGGGATATCCTCGCAAAGTACAACATGAATGACTGCAAAGTTGCAAGCACCCCGTTCGCCTCACAAACCGAGCTTACTCTAGATCCTCAAGGAAAACCATTGAACAAATCCTTCTATCACCCCATGATAGGCTCTCTGATGTACTTAACTGCTAGCAGGCCTGACATTATGTGGGCCATTTGTCTCTGTGCCCGTTTTCAGACAAATCCCAAAGAATCACATGAAACCGCTATGAAGCGCATCTTCCGCTATCTTAAAGGAACTCCGAAACTTGGTCTTTGCTATCCTAAAGATAGTAATTTTGATCTTATTGCTTATTCTGACAGTGATCATATAGGTTGTAAAGTTGATCGCAGGTCCGTATCAGGAGGATGTCAATTCTTGGGAAATCGTCTAATCTCGTGGCAAAGCAAGAAGCAGACGACTGTGTCCACCTCCACTGCTCACGCTGAGTACACTGCGGCCTACAGTTGCTGTTCACAAGTTCTCTGGATACAAAATCAGTTGTTGGATTATGGAATCAACATCATGAAGACTCCTATATTCATCGAGAATGAGGCGCGTCTGGGAATTGTGAAGAATCCCATCCACTACTCAAGAACAAAGCATATCGAGATTCGTATTCACGCAATTCGAGATGCATATGAGAAAGGATATATTCAAGTGGTGCCAGTGGATACAACATAGCAACGGGCCGACATATTCACAAAAGCCTTTGATAAAACTCGATTCAACCAGCTGGTAACCTGGTTGGAAATGGTTAATTTCCTTGAGTGGAAATGAAACTAGTCGTCTATAATCGTTTGTAAATACTCTATCTTTTGTCCATATTAAAAAAAATCGTTCGTTAAAAGTAAAACAAGTATCTTAAACGTTGCCCACCAAAAAGATTTTCTGGTCTTTAAAATTTCATTTTCGGGCAATGGACTTACGAAAATAAAATTTTAGGGGGGATATTGCAGAAGATAAAAAAAATTGGATGCTTGTGTCTGACTCCGTTAGAAGAAATGATAGAAAAATTGCTAACACTTTGTCATTTCTTGAAAAACAAAACACAAAAGGAATCGAGGTACCAAGCAACGACGTGTCAGTAGATTCAGCAATACCAACGAGTAAACTGCTATTAGGTGGCAAAAGATAACATCTACACAAGGATTCTGGCTTTCCACAGGCATTACGCATCATTGTGGGTAACACGTTGCGACATATGGCTTAATGGTCTTGAATCTTGCGTTGACAGATTGCCAAAGTCCGAGATTCCGGGTCTTTATATTGGTTTTTCATTTGGGGATATCATGGTCACTCTTCTGCTGCATCCAGATATATGCTGACCAAGACGCTATGATATCTTTTCATGAAAAGAGCCAAAGCGGCCAAATCCTTAAATTGAAGAAGCTTTCATAGAAAGTCATTCAAGTGCGCAAAAATGCACAAATCGTACCATTTCCGGATTCTGTCTCCGCCCTCGGTAGATTTTGGTCTCTCTGCTGTATGAAAGTACTGACCTGATCACCAATTATCTATCGTTGAAAAGCAAAATGAATGAATCCAATATACTCACCTGCTATGAGGAACCTTTGTGCATAACTTGATCGCGGGGGTATGTCCTGATGTGGGACTCACGAGCGTAGTGTTTCTATTTTCAATAGCTTGTGCGGGGGCCATATAATCGTTGTCAGTATTACCAAAAACATGATAAACACGCACACCGAAAGCAAGTTGAAAGAAGGATGCATGGATTTAAGCGGACAAACATACTGGCAGTTTTTCTTGTGCCTTGATTTGCTAAAAAGAATAATTATAGATTTGACAAATGTTGACAATATGATCTTTTGCATGAATGTCACCGAGCATTTAAAAAGAAAATCAGCAAAAAAGGAACCCCCCAGATTTGAAAAATGAAGTTCGGAGTCCAAATTGCCCAAGTTTTCTATACTTTGTAAATATTTTCTCAATTTCATAGATTTTTAGTCAAAATGGGCACGTTTTTCGAGAAAGTTTGAAATTCACGAGCGTATTTAAAATCAATTTTGAAAATGGGGATGTGAACCAAGGAAGCGGCAGAATTAAGATACCAGCGGAATTATTAAATCCGCTGCTAACCGTCTTAGTCTATAAAAGGGCCATAACTGATCACATTTCAAAACTTTTCGAACACTTTTCATCTTTCTCTCACTATCACTTTCATCTCTCATATTTCTGTGTTATTTGATCATTCTAGTTGGTGCCTTACAAATCAAAGGAAAGGTAATGTGATTGAGAAAATCAGTTCATACCTTCACGATCTACTGTGAGTTCGAGCAGCCGGCAAAATAGATTATTTTGCCGGTAAAACGGCTTAGACAAATGTCTTCCCTGCTTGACGAGTTCCGAGAACAAACCTCTTCTTCGCCGGTTTCATTCAGCGAAATTAATCTTGTACGGCGAAGATGTCCTGGTCCCTATCCTCACTATTGGCGAAAATATCCTCACTATTGGCGAAATTATTCTGTTTTATTATTTTTTTTAAAATATCATATTTTGCTATTAAAACTATATATATATATATATATATATATATATATATATTTGTAAATATTATATCTTTGTAACATCGTTGCTCTTCAAAAGGTTTCTAACTTGGCTCGTTTGTCTTGATATCAGCAGAATGGTGAAAATAGTCGAGTGGGATAAAACTCTCAAGCATAGTCAGCCAATCATACTTGATCCTGCACCAAAAGACTTTGAAGACGTGGCTAGATTGATACGCTCGAGCAAAATTAGTTATGCAGTTCAAATGGAAGTGACCATTCATCGCATTCACATTCAAGAATTTTGGGAAACTGCCAAAGCCGAAGTCGTTAACAAAGTTAAAAGGATTTCTGCGATAGTTCATAATAAAGAAGTCATTGTTACTGAAGAAAGAATGTGCAAGGTGTTGAAGCTAGGAGATGAGCATAATGATCCTATCAGCTTAAACAAAGATGATATTCTGGATGGTTTTTGTGGAATGGGGTATGTAGGAGATTTCAGGCAAAAGAAGGAAATTAAAAGGAACGGCCTCACAAGAGATTGGAGATTCATTTTACATGTGATTGTAATTAGTATCGCTCATCGAAAAGGAGGATACAACGGTCTAAATCTGGAATGGTCAGGAGCTATGTTGAATTTGTGTTTAAACCAAAAGTTCAACTTCTCAGGACTAATCTTTAATTACATGACCGAAAATGCAAGAGGGAACACATGGTCTATGTACCCTAGGTTCATTCAGATGCTTATCAATGATCAACATCCCAAGTTGCCACATGAGGGTGGTCGTTACAACTTCCATGTTCCTACTAGTCGTCAGCTTACCGAGATCAAAACAAACGAGTGGGTTATGTTGCACGACTGGATGTACACTGCGGAAAGACTTCCCATGGTTAAAGCTGCGTACACAAAGTATAGGGAGGCACTCAAAGCCAAGCAAAAGAAAGATGTGCAAGCAGAAGAAGAAGAGGAACAATTAAAAGAAAGAGAAAAGGAAAACAAACGGCCGACGAGGAACCTTCAAAGAAAAAGAAATCAACACAGAACCCCGAAAGACTTATGGGGGCAAGCTTTAGGGCTGCGGATTCTCAAGAACATAGACAACACATTCAAGATATGCGTGCAATCCATGAAATGGAAGAAAGACAAAAGAAAGAAAAGAAACTTGCTAGACGTCAAATGACGGAGTCTGAGACCCCTGTTACAGTAACAGAGGAAGACGAAAGATTAGAAGATTTTGTCGATAATTTGTGGATCGATCCAGACGAACCATTTGCAAGCAAAACGCCTCCATCCAAGAAGAAGAAAACAGATGAAGGATCTTCAAAGCATCCTCAAGTGAAACCAACAAGGATTACACAACCTGCAGCCCCACCACAAAGAATTCGACCGTTTCAAGACTTGTACGATAAGCTGGTCAAAGACATCGGTGCAGGTCCAGCTAAAGAAATTTTTATTCTCAAGCACCAGGTGAATGATACTAATATTTTGAGAGAAAAGTTGAAAGAACAGAGGAAGAAGAATAGAGAAATGCATGCCTACGTTTCTGAACAATCAAAGTTTTTAAGATTCCAACAACATGGGATTGAAAAGCTGTATCGAATGATGAAGAAAATCTGCGCTAAAATTGAAATAGAACCTATGTTCTCCTTTGCTGAGCTCTTCGAATTCGAAAAATTCAAACAAGATGAAATAGACAGAAAGGAGAAAGAGGCGGATGCGAAGAAGAGGCGTCTGGAATCTACTGAAAAAGTCACTGAAGGTGAGGAGAGTGACGAAGAGGAAGTTGACAGGGATGAGATGCCCTCGAGATTCATTGAATGGGGCTTAGAAGAAGAAGTCACATATGAGCAGGAAGATGGAGAAATGTTCACTCCACAACATCCTGAGTGGTTTAGAAAAGAATGAGAAAAGCTTCCAGATTTTTATAGTGTAATCACTGTAGAAAAGACAAATATTACTGATAAAATCATCAGCTGGATGTACAGCAACTTTAGGGGGATGTTCGTGGTTAAGCGCAGAGGAGATGTAATTAAGTATTTCAAGACCGGGTATGATTTGTTTTCTCTTCCAAGATGGGATGTGAGGGAGCTTGGCAGGCTGGACATGCTAAATCCAAATCGTAGCAGCCTCGGGACAGATTTTGAACGTATCATTGCTAAGGAATGCAACAAAGGTTTTGAAGTGTTCAAAGCACAGCGTCCTCGAAGAAGAGTCTCAAAAACTACAAGGGATCCCATTATGGGCAAAGGAAAAGTAACTTGGGTTATCAACCCAGCGAAAGTAGTCACTAGAATCAAGCTCCCATCAGAAGTCCCCGTCTGCCTGAACAACTTCAAAAAGTGGTTTTATGACAGTCAGACAGGTGAAGCAGTGATCCGATCAAATACAAATGAAGATATTAGAATACTGGATCATATGGACATCTTCATGTTTGGACTCTCTGATTTGAACGTGCTGAACTCTAATCGTATAAATGTTAGAGCTGGGAATGCCAATTTGAAAGAGGCATTGGTGTTTCAAAGAGCAGTAGAGAGAGCGTGGAAAAGAAAATGTGATATGCTTGACATTATCGACAAAATTGAAAAGAACAAAGAAGCAGCAGACGCAAAGAAGAAAGAGGAAGCGGGGAAAAAGAAGAAGCTCGACAAGAAGAAACATAAGTCTCCATCCAAGACAAAAGAATCCTCGCCAACTCCTCATGAAGAACAACAACCTCCGGCCTCATCCACATATGAGGCCACTAGGGAGGACCCACCAACAAACAGTGAAGCTATTTTAATTCAAGCAAGCAACAACAGATGAAGTTCCACCGCAACAACAAATAACAGTGACTGCAGAGATCCCACCAGAACCTGAGAAGGAAGCTACAAGCAATCCAGATGCTACAACTGAAGAATGAAAGTTTAAACAAGTATGCAACGATCTAGGGGGGATATTGTTGGATCTTGTGAGATCGTTGATACTTGTACCGGATTGATTTTGTTATAGTTTGTAGCTTTATAAAAGTCTAGGGACTAAAGTTGTAATGTTTTGTAAGTAGCAAATCTGACTTGGTGTATTTAATAATTATGCTGGCAAGTCAGATACTATATAAGTGAATGAGATGTTGCCTTAGCTAAGCTTTTGGCTAGTTTTGGTGAAAACCTTGTGTTGTTTATCTTTGATCATTGTGATAGTGCTTAATCAGATTTACAGGTGCTTTATTGCTTATTTACTTGTTTGGATTCAATACAACACTTGTTGTAATCATGAAACCATTAGCTTCATCTTCATTCTATGATTTTTCTTAACTTTCTCATAGTGCAAACACCTAATCAATAGGTGTTTTGGACTAAAACAATCAACCATTGTGATCCGGATTGATATTGGGATCTACAGGGGGCTCGCTACCAACTGAGTGATCTTTAAACTCCATAAATGCTATTAACATACCGGGATTTCATTACAAGAATACAAAGATTTCGTATGAAAACAATAACTGCATGAACTCCCTCAACTTTTGTTGACTTTTTAAAACTACATGTATTTTAGGAAATAAGTCTTGAGCCGGTGATATACTATGGGGAACGGGAAAGTCAATAACAAGGATAGCCGCTTTTGGAGGGTTTGTCTTTTATATCCCAACTTCGTATGGGTATATTGGGGGACAAAACCTCACTATGTTTATGTCAAAAACTATCTTTTATGTTGTGTAATATAACTATGTTATGGTTAACGTTTGTGAATGTTGTGGAAACTAGAAACTATGTTGGAAACTTGCAAACTTTGTTTGAAAACAATATATCTATGGCATCGTTGTGGTTTGTTATGTTTACACATTTGGATGCAATGATTTCCTTTCTTACGTCATACACAATACGCTTCTGCTACTAGCAAGGTGTGACAGATCGGTATCGGAGCTCCGATTGTAGTGAACCGGGGAAAAACTTTTATAAAGTTGGTCTACAATCACCAAGGGCTCATATGAAAACCAAGTTGATAACAATACAGAAATGATTTAAAAAATATGACAAGAACGACAAAAGGTTTTCATTGTGTCAGGATAACATGAGGATTTATCACACGAGCTCAATCATAAGTAACAAAGAAGGATCAATACATGGTTAGTCTATGAGGCATAGACTTGAAAACATTAAGGATTACATGTGAAACACGAGAAACAAAAACAACATGAGATTTAGTGATTATATATATATAATGTATTTACATATGTGTTGTACGTAATATTTTGCCAAGATGAAAATACCTTCGAGTACGAATTCTATTATTTCAATTGACTCACGCGATGAGAAAAACGACCTCACGCCTATTACGAAGCTTATAGCGGACGTGGTTGCTGAGTGAGACCCTAAAGAATTGAGCCCATGGAAGATGGTTGTTTTCCCACAGGTGGGTATATGTCTGGCTTCAGTAGTGACGACGATGGGGAAATGGCGGCCTTGGACAACAACTCTATTTATAAGATGAGGTCCCTGAGGCTCATACTAATCGTGATTGATGACATTCCTGTCCAGACAAGGAAGATGAAGTACTCATCTTGAAGGTGCCCCTCCAGTTATTATTATTACGAATTCTTTTATTTCTATTTCGGCTAACGTTGTGCCCTTTCACGAATAATGATAACGGGCGTTAGCACGTGGACTATCACGAAGGTCCCTCCTATGTTGAAGGTATATAGACAATAGTGTCCCCTCTTTGACTGATCGTCTGCTTAAACGAGAGAATGCTAGGGTGACCATGCAAGACAATTTATTATTACGGGGGCCCACGTAATAACAACTTGTAGTGTATGGAAATCCTGGTGGGCTCTGCGGGTCAAGCTAACGATCAGTATCCATTCGAAATTCTTAAGTTGTTCAAGTTTCTATCTAGTAGAACACTAACCGGGATGGTTACTATTACACTCTACAATACAGGAAGACCACACATATTGTTCGCACCTAACATTTGATCTATAACACGAGTCGTTCGAGAGTAGACATCAAAGGCAAACAAAACTTGTTAGCCACTCCTGGAGGATTTTCCTCAATATTCTCAGAATTCTTGTACATGGGCTGGTTCTTTGGGTCCGTGATACCTTACCTAAACTTAGCTATTGGAAATGATTACATTAAACTCTGTCGTTTGACATTTGTCTTATTCCAAAGGATGATATGGCATGAGCCTTGCTACAACCCCTTCATTGCATTATTCGACATCTATAGAAATTATAACAATTTTGTTGAAGCTCGTGGAGCTCAAGGGATATCAACGTATTCATCACAAAGGTTAGTGCGGCGAAGGATTTTCCTATGTGGGACGGTCGAGGTCCACAAGGTAGGAAATACATACTGTAAGATGGAGACGACCATTTGATTTCTCCTCCTCACCGAATTACCTCTTTTCCCACGTAGGCATATGGTCAATACACACAGGAGGTACTGCACATTTTGGGTTGCGTTTATTCATGTTATCATTGTTCAAATATGCATGAACAATGCGGTCTTGAGATTTCCATGACCGATTACATTCTTAATTCTTAGGTGCATGGTAGGATAAATCTGTCCAGATACAAGTCTAGATCCTTTGATGTACCAGTAGTTCAAGTAGTTCAAGTGATTCAAATTCCGATGAGACGAGAACAAGTGGCAATGCCACACTTGGAGATGCAATCACACCAGATTTTAATTCTAAGGCATCTCCGGATAACAAGCCGCGAGACCTCATCGATAAGAGAGGTGCGGTAAGTTATGTTCACTAAATAAAGACAATGAAGTTAGTTAACCATGCTAGTAAACGTACTTCTAAGTAAACGATTTGGTAAACAAATAGTCTTCTGTTGAAGGAGACATTAACTTGGTGGAATCTCCAAGTGCAAACTATAAAGAGTAATACAACAAAGGGGTTATTGTGGGAAGAACTCAAGGATCTTACGCGAGAATAGTATTGCTCGCTAGTGATAAATTCCAAGGTTGGGAACCGAACTCTAGAACTTGATTATGATCAGAGCGAACGTAGCTGGTTACCCCCGACGCCTCTACAATCTCTAAAAGATTGTTGCATACTAGATAACACCCGAATCCAAACGCGCTAAGTGCTACATTTGGGGTTTAGCCCTGAGATATGAAGCTAGCATCAAGGAGTATGCTAATAACTTGCCAAAAATTCTAAGTGAGATAAGTGAAACTCTCACCATGAGGGCACTTGCAAAAGTGCCAAGAGTAACAGTGTGGTGAGACTCGGCACAAAATGGAAACTAATGAGTTAGATATACTCAAGAAAGAACCAGGAGATTTTAACTGTGGCAAAGAAATCACTACAAGCATGGATGGTTAATGATGAATCAAGCAAGTTAATAAGTCAGCGTATGGGTAGAACTATGAATACTCCACAAAATCCCAATGTTGCCATGGGTATGATCTACTCTACAACTAGCATGTATCAATTCTTTGCATACCAACGTCAGTTTAACTTAGTGTCTCTAGATATTAAGCCTATACATGAATTAGAGTCATGTAGGTTAGACATGTCTTACTCTATCAAGTTAGCTAACGGGGAATTAGCGGAGTCAAGCGAAGTCATTAAGGGTTACCGATATATTTCCTATTAACCGACCTGTTGCATTTATTTAGTTCGATACCAGTGTCGGTATTAGTTGCATCCCCATAGAATTTGAAATATACTTGGCCTAGAGTCAAGTAAACTAGATGTCCCGTCATTCCATAAGATTGGTCGACGATAAATTAGTTGAGTCTGGAGAAGACATTAACGGATGCACACTCGAACTTCAAGCATGAAAATTTAATATCGACCTTTCACTCATTCAGTTGGGTTGTTACGATGTAGTTTTTGACATAGACTAGTTATCCGATAATCGAGCCGAAATCATATGTCATGAGAAGATCATTTGCATTCCCCTGTCCGACGAGAGAACGTCTTTTAGTGCACGGGGAGAATCCAGACACGCTACTACGAATTATTAATTGCATGAAAGCTCGGAAGAGTCTTAGAAAAGGATGCGTCGCCTTTCTTGCCCACGTGGTTGGCAAGAAGGCCGAGGAGCGCAAGGTGGAGGACATACCCCTGGTGAGGGAATATCCCGAAGTCTTTCCAGAAGACTTGCGCAGACTGCCTCCACAACGACAAGTTGAATCCCATATCGACCTAGTGCTAGGAGCTGCACCGGTGGCGAAAGCCCCATATCGACTGGCGCCCTCGGAGATGTAGGAAATTATCTAGTCAGCTTCAGGAACTACTTGACAAAGGATTCATTAGACCGAGTTTCTCACCTTGGGGAGCCCCAATGCTATTTGTCAAGAAAAAGGACGGAACCTTTTGGATGAGCATCGACTATAGAGGGCTAAACCAACTAACTATTCAAATCGGTATTCTTTACCGAGGATCGATGACTTGTTCGATCAATTACAAGGTTCCAACTTTTATTCCAAGATTGATTTAAGATCCGAATATCATCGGCTGAGAGTTTAAGAGGAAAGCATTCCTAAAACTGTGTTTAGGACTTGCTATGGGCATTACAAGTTCCTTGTTATCATTCGGCTTAACAAACGCTCCCGCCGTGTTCATGGACTTAATGAACCGAGTATGCAAACCATACCTCGACAAGTTCGTGAACGTATTTATTGATGACATATTAATATATTCACGGACTGAGGATGAACATGAACAACACCTTAGAACTATTTTGGAGCTACTTAAGATAGAACAATAGTATGCCAAGTTCTCAAAATGCAAATTTTGGATTCGCGAAGTACAATTTCTCGGTCACGTGGTGAACGAGAATGGAATACATGTTGACCCATCTATGATACTGGGATGCCCCAAAGACCCCAATAGAAATAAGAAAATTTCTAGGCTTAGCGGGATACTATCGAAGATTCATTGAGAATTTTTCTAAAATTTCTCAACCGCTAACCTCGCTCACTCAAAAGGATAGAAAGTTCGATTGGGGTGAAAAACAAGAAATGGTATTTCAACTACTCAAAGATAAACTATGGCAAGCGCAAATCTTATCGCTCCCTAACGGTACCGATGACGTTGTGGTGTATTGTGATGCATCGCATCAAGGCTTGGGTTGCGTGTTAATGCAACGTGAAAAAGTCATCGCGTACGCGTCGTGACAGTTAAAAGTTCATGAGAAGAACTATACCACTCACGACCTAGAATTGGGCGCGGTGATATTTGCTTTAAAGATTTGGCGTCACTATCTATATGGTAATAAGTGTACCATATTCACCGATCACAAGAGTCTTTAACAAATATTCAATCAAAAGGAATTAAACATGCGCCAACGACGATGGGTAGAATTGTTGAATGACTATGACTGTGAAATCAAGTACCATCCGGGTAAGGCAAATGTTGTAGCGGATGCTTAAAGCCGGAAAGAACGAGTCAAAACATTACGGGTACGAGCTTTAAAGTTGACAATCTAAACAAACTTCACTACTCGAGTGCACGATGCACAACAAGAAGCTCTAAGAAAACATTCAAGCAGAATCCTTGCGAGGATTAGAGAAACAAAGGGAAACAAGCAAAGATGACACTTTATATTTCATGTGAAGGATCTGGATTGCATATTTAGGCGGTCTATGAGACTTGTTGCTGGATAAAACACCCAAGTCAAAATATTCAATACATCCAAGATCCAGATAAAATGTATCAAGACCTAAAAGAGTACTATTAGTTGCCTAATCTCAAGGGAGATATTGCGACCTATGCTGGGAAATGCCTAACTTTTGCAAAGGTCAAGGCCGAATACCAAAAGCCATCTGGCTTATTACAGCAACCCGAGATTCCCATTGGAAATGGGAACATATATCAATGGATTTCATCACAAAACTACCACAGACCTCTTGAGGTCATCACATGATTTGGGTTATCGTTGGTCGATTAACCAAGTCAGCTCACTTCTTACCGATTCGCGAGAAAGACAGTACCGAGGAGTTAGCTGAACTCTACCTTAGAAAGATTGTGGCATGTCATGGAGTGCATGTTTCAATAATCTCTGACCGAGATGGTCGCTTTGTGTCAAGGAATTGACAATCAATTCAAGCATCGTTTAGATCTCGTTTGGATCTAAGCACAACATTTCATCCGTAAACCGATGGACAAAGCGAACGAACCATCCAAACGTTGGAGGACATGCTTCGTGCCTGTGTGATGGATTTGGGCAGAAACTGGGATACTCATTTACCTTTGGTAGAGTTCTCATATAATAACAGTTATCACACAAGCATTAAAGCCGCCTGATGTGGTTTAAATTATACATATTATATGTCAATATTTCCTACACTTTTGACTGGCTTTACGGTTGTTTTTTATTAAAATTCACTCGTAACTGGTACATATGGAAAATTTGATGATTGTTGCGAAAAGGAGCTATAATGATAAATTTTTATATTAAAGTTAGAAATAAATTATGAATTGTAGTTTGGAGTTGTCCAAGTACAAATATTATTTAGAGAATATGAAATTGTTTTGAGTAATGGAATTAATTGACAATTAATTATTAATTATTGTATTAAATGAATTTGTTTTGAATTCATACGTACAGGTGATTGAAAGAAATTATCGAGCCTTTGAAAAGTGAGTTTTAATTTTGAGTTACAAGAGTTCAACACAACTAATGGATGGGTTGTGTAAGGAATTAAATAGAGATCATATGCAAATCAAAATGGACAAGTTGGGCTGGTGAAGACTTACGTGGGCCATGCCACTTATTGTTTTTCTTATTTGGAGATCTCGCCTATTGGGCCACGAGGAGTGAAAATTATATGCACCCAAGACCTACTGGACGGGGGATTACGAACGAATACACATCAGACGGCAGATTAGAGGGGTCGACTGGACGGCAGCAGGCTTTGAACAAAGAGACTACAAAGGGGAAGATCAAGAAGGTGATTGGTTCTAGTGCTCAAGTCACGATCAAGAATTGGGTCGGGTTTACAAATAGTTAGTGTTCAGTTTTAATTACTTTGTGTTTTTCAACGTATGAACATGAATTATTTGTTATTCAAGACTTGTTTCTTTTTCTTGACTATGATTCTTGGCTAGTTATTTTTCTACCCGGGTTTGTGATGATTATTCGTGTCAATTAGTAATTTGTCGGCTTTTGGTAATTTTGTGATGGATAAATATTAAAGTAAAAGACCTAATAATAATTGGCTAGATGTGTGTGCGTGCTTTATTCTAATTTATTATCGTTCAGTCATTCCTCGTGTGTCTTTGTGAATGTCTTTCATGTATAGATGCATGTTAGGTTACCTACTGTGTGTTTGTAACTAGTTTATGGTTTTCCTAGCACGTATTCCATAGGAACTTTGTTTGATAATTTAGAGGAGTTTAGTGTTCTACCTATTCTTGAGACCGGAAGGAGATAGATAGTTAGGATTGTCTGTGGTGCTAGGTATTTAGGTGCAGTGAGACCGGGAGGAGATCTGTCTAAGTTCCCTAGTATTATTTGTTTTCCTAGGTCTTGTCAAGTGTTTTTAGGTTACCCCGTGCACTTTAGGGTGTATTGTGATTAGTAAGACCGGGAGGAGATGTAGTTTTTGGGTACTTTAGTATTGTTGGAGAGACCGGGAGGTGATCCAACCCATACAAGTGAGCTTTATTTGACCTCTAGGACCTTAGGAGAAGTTGATGAGACTGGGAGGAGATTCAACCTATCTTTAGTCTTAGAGTGTCATATTATTAGAACCTGGTTCCATCATAGTTACCATTGCCGAGAGAAAACCGATAGTCATGAATAGGATTCCAAACCTGGGTAGTACTTTCTCATCCTTGATTTCACCTTAGTAGCCTTCAGCCTGCGTCTAGGTAGTATAGTTCATCCTAGTTAATTCCTTTAGTTTAATTAGTTAAAACCCCAAAATCCAATCAAATATAATAAACCAGTTAAGTAATTAGTTGAGTCAGAGTCTAGTTAGCGTCCCTAGTGTCTCGTGGGTTCGATACTCGGACTTCATTAGGCTTTACTACGTACGATACGTACACTTGCCTGTCAGTGGTCTAGCATTTAGAGAGTCTTTGTTTATAAATTTAAAACTAGGGTGTCTAGATTAGGTTAGTAGTTTTTATATAGACCACATTCTGCACATCAAGTTTTTGGCGCCGTTGCCGGGGACACTTAGGCGATTGCGTTATTAGCTTTGACTAATCTTATTTGTTTAATTGGTCTTAGTTGTAATTTGAGTCTTAGGGTTTGTGTCTAGTAGTAGTGTGTCGAGTCTTTATTTTTGTAAATATTTTTTATTAGATAGTTTGTTTTTTTCTTTCCTTTCTCTACTTTGTGCTGTTTTTGCTACTCTCTTCATGGCAGGTTATCATAGCGAGTACCCTCCCTATGTTTGGGAGTTCGTGGAATCATGTCAAGTGTTCGCTCAGATAACATCAACAGCACAGGACCAAGGAGATCCAAGGTTTCCCGAAATGTTCACCATTCTTCAGCAAATGATCGAGACACTGAGTGAAATGATTAAGGAAAGCATGAACCAACATGTGGATCTAAGGTGTCAACACTGTGGTGGACCACACTGGTTTGAAGGTTGTCCGATTTACGTGAATCAGAAGAAAAATCAAAGTTCAATACGCTTTACATGGGATGAATACTATGATGATGATATTGGCTTTGAGAGCTATGGGGGAGAAGAAGAAGTAGTAGAGCTAAAAGAGGTTGGAGAGGAACTTCCCAATAATCTAGAGTTATCTGATATAGCACTGGAGACGACAATGGACATATCAGTCCCACCTCCGGTTCAACAGGGCGTGACGCCTAATTGGTATTCCACGCCATGGTATTACGGTCCTGAACCCATTGATGACGACTTCTGGAATGATGATGAGGGGGAAGACGTGGATGAGCCACTTGACAAGATGGAAAATGAGAGAGGGATGCATATACCATCTTGGGAGGATGAGTTTGGTGATGAGTTGGTTGGTTTACCAACACTTATAGATGAAGAATTTGACCCGGTTGGTGATCTAGCATATCTAGAGAGATTACTTGAAAAGAAGCCAACCATGGAGATCAAACAAATACCAAACGTAAAAGAAGAGAAAGTGGCTGAAGAGTTGGATAACTGGCCCGTAAAGGTTTTAGATGTTGGATTGCCACCCACACCAACAAGAACACGGGAGAAGGCATGAAGAAAACACTTGGATCAACATATCGTGAGGGTGCAAAGATGGTGCAAACAGAAGCATAAGGAGAAACTGAAGTGCAGCGACAACCATCTTCCTCATTACATGCATCGTATCAGGTTTGGTCCAGGTAAATTTAAATTTTGGTGGTCTGACCCGTTTGAATGTCCTAAAATATTTTCTAGTTTCATCGTTAACTATTTAATAAATAACGATGAACAATTAGAATTTAACGGGTTAGACCGAGGTTGGATAAAAGAGAAACCTCCTGATTAAGTTCAAGTGTGGGGAGGTTTTGTAGAGTTTGTATAGAGTCGTAGTTTTTTGTATATTGAGTCTTAGTAGTTTTTGAGTCATTTTTTATTAGAGTCGGTACTGCTTTGGGTTTTGTTTTGCTGTGTTTGTGCAGGTTTGGATTGTACCACCCGTACTCAATCTCCATTCGGGTGATTTTGGAGCTGCCATACTGATACAACCCAAGCAGACTAGGCAACGATCGCGAAGGAAATGCTATTCGATCGTTCGTTGGATTCAAGACTTGTACAGCTGGCACTGACTTTTGTCCTAACCAGCTAAGTCTTTTCCAACCCTTTCTGTATTTTTATTTTTATTTCTTATTTTATTTTTAGTTTCCGTCTCTGCATTGGGGACAATGCAAATCTCAAGTGTGGGGATAGGTAACTGTTTTTTAGGTTAGTTTGAGTCATAAAAAATTTAAAAAATGAAAAAAAATTAAAAAATCCAAATTTTTTTTTTTTTTTGAAAAATAGAAAATGTTCTTGTTTAAGATGTTTGCAAAATTAATACGGAAAATGATAGAAAAGATCAGTTTTTATTTGGGTTTCAAATAATAATAATATGAGAATTAATAAATTAAGCCCGTGTCTAATTTGGGATGTGTGAGTAGGCTCGGCCCGGTTTTAGGTTCCTTTGAGCTAAATATACCTAATTGTTGATTTACTAGTGGGTTCTCATCCAGGGAATATGAGAAATTGAAACCGCCAATAAGAGTATAAGGAATGCCGTTATAAGTTAAAACCGTTAGAATTTTTAATCATGAAAAAAAAAGAAAAAATAGAAAAAAAAATGAGCTAGAAACTGAATGAAAGTAGCGCATGCCTATGTAATCTTGGTTGGGGATAGCGACTCTACAACCGGATCACCTCTAGGATGTGTGAAATCGAACTTGCAAATAAAAAAAAAGTACCGAAGCCTAAGTAATCCGAGTTGGGGATAGCGACTCTAAAGCCGGAATGCCTCTGGGTTAGGGATAAGCAACGTCTACGCTCATTAAAAGAAAAAAAAAAGAATGAAAAGAAAAAAAAAATAATGCTGAAAAAAAAGAGAGAAAGATTTGATTTTAAATTCTCTTGGTTTTGATATAAGACGGTTGGGAATTGGTCCAGTGATCGTTCCTTTTGTTCTATAAGCTTGAGGCGGGACTAGGTGAACCGTAGCTTCTAGCGTGAGACCCTAGGTAGATTGACTGCACTTGAACTAAATTTGCATGATAAGGGGCTTAGAACTGAGTTTGGGTTTAAAGGGACAAACATATTTGCAATCGCGGCTAACACAAGTTTTGATCGTAACAAGTATAAATAAGTTTTTGACCCGAGTATTTATCCATCTCTGATTCTGTATGCATAGATTCTTTTTCAGGGACGAAAAAGGTTTAAGTGTGGGGATATTTGATGTGGTTTAAATTATACATATTATATGTCAATATTTCCTACACTTTTGACTGGCTTTACGGTTGTTTTTTATTAAAATTCACTCGTAACTGGTACATATGGAAAATTTGATGATTGTTGCGAAAAGGAGCTATAATGATAAATTTTTATATTAAAGTTAGAAATAAATAATGAATTGTAGTTTAGAGTTGTCCAAGTACAAATATTATTTAGAGAATACTAGTTTAAGAACCCGCGAGGTTCGCGGGTGGACTAAAACACAAATGAATAAGTTTAATTTATTGAAGTAATCCTTTGAAAGAAATAAACGTTCAAGTAACGAAATCATCCCTCTACCCCAGGTTACTATTTAATATCTTCATTATTTTTTTAACCATTTATTCATTTGATACTTATATGACGTACAACAAACTGAACCCACTTTTAATTAGGCTCGTTCTAATCGGTTAACTGACCCGACCCGCCAGTTCTGCCAAGTCTACTATTTATCGATGAGAACATGACAACTAATGTGCCTCAAAGGCCAGCTACAGAAAACCATCATCAAAATAAATTGCAAATAAAAGCATTTGTATCCATTTTTAAACTCGTTAGTCTCTTCTTTCTCTTCCCACAATAGTTTATTTGTTCCGTTCCATCAGTATCCTAACTTCTCCATGTGTATTCATAGTTTTCATGTAAAGCTTATTACCTTTTAATTATTAATGAGATCTCAGTTAAAAAATGCTTTTGTTTTTAAATTATATTATATTATGCTTTTACTTGAATTTTCAACTAATAAAATTCATAAACATATTATAAACAACGTGATGAAATCCTTACACGACAAATAAAAAGTTGATTAAGTTAAAAAGAAAAAAATACTGGTTAAAAAAGGATAGATTTATTCATATATATAAAAAAACATATAAAGATCAAACAACCACATCAAACAAACTAAAATATTCAAAAAAAAAAAACAATGTTTAAAACGTAAAAATCATAAAAATTGCTTTGAATTCATAGAGATAGGAGCTAAGTCTCTTTCTTGCTAACTTTCTCCGAATCCTTGACGTTACTTGGAGTTGGAAGAGTTGTAGACGTCAACCTAGCCTGTGTAAATTTGCTAAAAAAAGTGGTCTCAGTATATGCCACGTGGCAAAATTTATTTTGCCTGATTAGAAGTAGTAGATAAAGTAGTTATGCGTAATTAAATTTGACACAATAATTGCTTACAAAAAGCACAAAATGTGTTCCGGGTCAACTCAACTGTACCAAAAATTCTTATTTTGACCAGTTACCCAACCAGCTGACCCGCCCACCTCTTAAGGAAAATCGTACTTTATTCCAACCTTGCCACAATTTTGACTTAAGGAACAAACATATGAGAAAAAAGAGTGTAAATGCAGAGGTATTAGTTAAAACTATATAGGACCATATAGGCAGTTGACTTCACTTACCTTTATCAATATGTGGAGCTCGAACACTTGAATGGCAAACACTCTTTGATGGCTGTAAACAAATGGAAAGTAAATGACACAGGCTCAAACACAGACAGTGAACAGTCTGATTACTTAACCAATTACCGGGCTAATTGCATAAGCCGTAATCAACTTTGGTCCATTTTCAAAAATTTTAATATAAGGTTACCAACATTCAAAAAATGAGTTAAAGTCAAATGACCTTGTAAATTTCAAATGAAGAATCTTTTATCAGATAATCAGTTCAAGAACTTCAAAAAAAAATAACACAAAGTCACAAATAAAAAAAAACTTACTTGACAATAGCGCCGTCTTGCCTTCGAAAAATGTTTTTTACCAATAAGCCCTACAACATCATCACGAGAAATATCAACTCGACAAATCGAATCAGCCATCGAATGCAATAACCGGTTTTCTCAACATCATATAGGATCATGACTACAGAGTTATTCATATGCTTTTCCACAGGTTATGTAGTTCGACCATAGACTTGAGCAGCAGCATCATCATTATGTTGGAGCTTTAATATTAATACTTTACCTGGGAGTAAATTCACATAGCATCATTAACATAATTTCAAGTACCATATCATTACATATTAAAAAATACAAAATTTACACCAGGTTAAAATACGCCAACTTGGCCAGTTGGCCATATTGTATACCCATACCTACATTTTTTTTCTTAAACCCACATTATCATCTAATTCATTTGCAGTCATGACATAATTACTGGCAATTTTAAACATAATATTATTCAACATATATATCGCTAAAAATATTACCGTTCGTTAACGTGACATACACATCGAAAGTGATATTCCTTCTTATAAATTCTATGAGTTGTTATATCAAATTACATACTTTTTTTTTTTTTTGAGGTTTAGTGACTTCATTAATAGCTACTTTAAGATTTAGTTGTTTTACTTTTTTGGAGAGGGAACTTTGGGGTTTTCTAAAGACATTATAAGGGTTAACTAAAGGCATGTCAATCATCACCCTTTACCATATATATTCAATTTCATCACCACCCTTTGAGACTCAAAGTCCCATTTTTGTATTAAACAAAAATTCCACCAGGTTCTATCTATAAATTTTAAATACAAAAATATAAATAAGTTAAATATTACACCTTTTATCCATTATTTAATACACCAACCCAGGATACTTAAATCATCATAAAATGAGTTCATAATCATGTATGTAAAGCATAAGACAATGAAATTATGGTACTTACCTTTGCCTCATGATGCCTCAACATGATATTCTTCAACTTCTACTTTGGGTTAACTTCTTATAAGTCAAACTGTCTTATTCCTACATCCAAGACATATGTGAATGCATATATACATTTAGATCATTGTGGTTGCATGATCAATCCAAATAGTAATACTCCCTATATATTATTTCATAACTTAATACCAATGGGTCTTCAAGCTCGGATCATAAACAATTCATTATTAAATGACATATAAATATTTGATTAAATGATGAGAGTTGGTGGAATTAGACAAAAGAACCCTCTAAAGGGCTGAAAGGAATCCATCATATTGATTTGGTAGGTGTTAGCTATGCACACACAAACACAGAGATAAAAAGTATTTTAACACTTATAGGAATAAGTTTGGTTTTAATATTTTCTAAAACCCTGAAACAACCAATGATTCTTTGGATAAATGTCTAAAACTGACAATTTAAAGGGTTTTTTAAGCTTATACTGATCTAATGACAAAAAAGAATATTGTAATGAACATAGCCCATCAACTGAAGTCTCAATTGACAACTCAAAACATATACTCTGAAGTCCAGAGCAAACTCTACTCAAGATGGGAAAAATTCCCACACTCAACTTGATGATAATTCGATTCAGGATATCAAATACGAATGGGAAATATTTACTCACCTGTTGAACCAAGACTCGCCTTATACCAACAGAAAACTCACTCTCCCCTCCTCCAAACAACCAAATTAGGCAAGCATACATTCCTCAGTCAAAGTTTTCTGGAAAAAACCAAACAATGCAAAGAAGTAAATGATAAGTAAAACATAATAAAAAATTTCCCGTATCGAATTATTTTCAGTACCGAATCGGTACCCACTTTTTGGCAATTATGGTACTGGTTTTTTACCTTCAAATACCGATATCAATACCGCAACCAGTTATTGAAAAATAACTCATAAGTGATTCTGGTCACCCCGACCAACGCGTACAAAGATTGGTCTTTGTTACTGGAACTCTTTTTGGCCTATTACAAGCACACCCATTTAGCCACCTCTACTTTGTATTAATAAAATTTTGAAGATAGTTATACCAGCAAGAGCAACATGATTTGGTCCATAACTTGTTTCATCTATCATGTACATTCCAAACAAATCGCATAACTCGTACAATATCATTCCTGGTTGATCTACCTGCCAGTACATTTCATAAATATGAGCAAAATTTTTAACAATTAATGAAATTGAAATATAAAGGATATGCATTATTAAGAACCCTAATTCAATTGGAGAAATCGAATCAGCCATCGAATGCAATAACCGGTTTTCTCAACATCATATAGGATCATGACTACAGATAAGACAACTTGATAATATAAAAGTAGTCAAAACCTACCTTGCGCAGTGCGAGCGTTTAGCCAAATGCTTAGCTGATAAGGATTTGAACTGAGATCTATGTCCATTAGTAGTAAAGGAAGCAAAATTGTCGTAGTAAAGGAAGCAAAGTTGTCGTATTTGAATATTTGCCAAATCTCATGACCATATAACAACATAATGTGTTTCCATTTCTCCGATAGACTTCAGTTTAGCTTAACCCCAAGTTAGCCACTCTACTGTTTTTCATATATTCTTTTATCCAATGACAATAAATAGTGTTAAAAAATCCAAAATGTGATGATAGAACACTGACCAGTGATTCGGATTAACCCTTATGAGTCAGAATTCCCTCAATAATTCTGCTCTTCATTATGCAGATCCAAGCTCATCTTTAAAGCTTGCACAATCCCAGTCAACGTTGTTTGAAAGACACCACACACGCGACAAATACTATATAACACAAGGCCAAATTAACACATTTAGTGAATCACTTTATGACTTTAACCAGTTTCTTATATTGAATCTTCTTTGCATCCATAGAGGGTCAGAGCAAAAGCAATAATCAACACCACATACATTTAAAAATGATTAAAAACTTTATCAGATTCTTTATTAATAACCAAGAATTCAAGACTATAGTGTTCAAGTTACCTTATTTGGCAAGCCAGAATCGTTTGTTGAGGGTTTCTTTTCATACCCTTTCCTTCTTACATCCAAGTGGTTAATTAGTCCTGCCTGTATCATTTCCTTCATAAGCCCGTTTGTAGAAGATTAGAAAAACACTGAAGAAGAGAGGGTTAGGGTTAGGGTTAGGGTTTGAGAGGTTATAATTTCTAAATCGATGAATTGACGATGATGTACAACGAAAGGTCAAATTCAATTCATCATGCTAAAGACACCAAAAATTGTTAGGGTTGAAGAAACATACCAAAAACTTGTAAGTGGAGGCAACGATCAATGAAGGATGATTAGAATATATGATGGATTTCGTTGAAACTATACAATCGAAACGACATAGTTGAATCCGGATCTTCAAAGATCTGAAAGCAAAAAGCAATTGAAGATGATAAAGATATGAGTTTTTGTGTTTGAGACAATTAGGGATTTTGAATGATACGGATGAGAAGAAGCGTGTTTGAGAAGCCGCTTGTTGAGAAAATAAATTGCCGCTCAAAATCAATGGGTTAGGAATATGACATTGCCACTTGGCAAGTAATGGTTTAAGTTAATGACAAGTGGCACCAAAATGTTTTGTTTTAATATACACTAGCCTAAGATCCCGCGAGCTTCGCGGGTGGCTTAACACAAACATATAACCTATACTAATATATGGAGGTCATGGGTTGGAATCTTTTGAACGCAAGAATGATTTTGCAGCATCTTCTCTTATCTGATCCTCAACATAAATAAGACCTGCAAGCACACCATCTATCCCGACATACACAACTGATTGATTTTTAAATTCTTCAGTTTCTATAAACGGATTCTCAGCAACTGCATGCCTGCATTATAGATTCGGTGTCTAATGACGACTACAATTATATGCAAAGCTTCGTATAGCAGAGTGGTTACAAGTTGCAACATAATAAGTACCTTCTAACCCATTCCAATGTACCGACAGAAACCATCTTCTTCCCACAAGAGGCTACGGCACCAGATCCAGGTTCTTCCATAAATGTTCCATCATCAGCCTGCATATAATCACCAACTTATGAACTGCTGACACTAACATAGTTAAAAGCGACGTAACCATGTTAGTCAATTATCTAAATGCAGTGAACTATATACACAAAATCATTCATAATTATTATAGGTAACCATCTCAATAGAATAGAGGTGCATTTTATTCAAACCTAACACGAAATAACAAATAGCAATGGTGTCTTGTTTACTGCAAAACGGAACAGAATGATGACTTCAAATGAGCAAGTTTATAAACTTTCATACTTCACTTAGATTTTTCCGTAAGATTATATGAGTTGGCCCTAAAACTCCATTTTCTGTAAATACCTTTACGTTAGAACATTTAGCAGCCCGGGCAGCTTCCAGAATAGCTTTCCCAATTGGATGAAGTGTGTTGGATTCTACTGCAGCAGCTAGCTTCAGTACATCGGTTTCAGACAATTTCTCATTTGAATTTAGCCTGCATCATAGTTACTTCCCCATTATCTTAATAGCATCTTATACATGGTTCAATTATATTCAAGTTTATAATATGTAGAAAACTTCTAAGTTCTGATGCAACAAAATATCGTATAGGATCCTGATATATTTTTTTCGGTAAAGATACAGATCAATACTCACTCGAAATGCTCATCAGATGCATGAGAGCTGCAATGCTAATGACATGGCACTTCCTTGCTGAAAAGCGACCGGTAATATACGTGTACCAACAGTACTCCAAAACACAAATGTGGCAGCCGAAATTGCCATTACACCATACGTGAAGTGTCCAGCAACCTAGTCAAGCAACATACAACATTATTCATCAAGCAGAATCAAACAAGTAGTAACTTACTGTATATATATAAAGTTTTTATATGGTTAATACAGTTAGACACAATAAAAATTATCTTATCTTAATCAACACCAACGCCTCTAAACACAAGAATAATAAATATCAGCCAATGTTTAAACTCTGGATCTAGCAAATTGGAACAAAGAACATGATAACCGTGCTTGTTGGATTAACATAGCTGGTCCCTAAATCAGTCGGCTCTGCTGTCTGGGTTGCCAGATTCTCCATTTCCACCATTAAACAAACACTCAGTGCTGCCTTTATGCACCGGGAGCTGCCACTTGTAGCCGGAAGCCTTTTGTCAGAATACGACCACTGATGCTACAATCGATCAATAATTACGATAATAAGGATTTCAAAATCTCATAAATATATGTGAATTACACTTATGCGATTGATTATCCAAACCACAAGCAAACCCATAAACAAAGAGTTCATTTCAATAAAAAACGTATTATCCACAAGTTTCGGGTGCTTACTTCTCATCAAGAGCAAGAACACCCCCCCCCACCATTCATCGTCATTGTAAGCAACAAAAAAGATCACTGAATGTAAGTAATTACAAAATTAAAAGTTACTTGCAGTTTCGTAAAATAATCCATCACATGCATAAAGAAATTCAATTTAACTCTAAAATTGAATACACTTGTTAACCAATTCAAAACTAAAGGACCATGAAGAGAGCAAACCATATGGAAGGCACCAATTTCGTCGTGCTTCAATATAGCTTTGTGAGACGACCTGTAGATCCTAACCTAGTTGAACTCTCACCTATAAATAAGATAACAAACTTTTTATACACACCCCATATGCGTACTTTGCCGTCTATGGAATCGCTAATGAAATAATTATCATCCACAGGATTAAACTCCACACACATCACTGCAAATTAAACATATCGTCATTATTTACTGAGACAAAAAAAATATTAGGGTTTATAATAACATCAAAAAAACACACAAAGTTATATTCAAATTAGAACAATGAAGTCCTAAAAACCACATATATAAAAACAATTAACGGACTAATCATGAGCAACAACATAACAATTGATACAAAAAATTTAGGGTTTTCTTATTACATCTACAAAATCACAAACAGAGATGGAATCCACTTACTGATGCTTCAGTTTCGAAGGATGATGAAGACAAAATCGATGTATGATGGAGTCGTATCAATGCTTCGCAATTAGAGAGGGATATCAAACATTCAGCTTCAAAAAACATAGATTAAAATTATATTTCACTTTCAACAAACAGATCTAGGGTTTAGTTCACAAATATTGTAACATATAAATCACGAAAACAACCTAAAGCATATCAAGTTAAGGATAATCAAATCAAGAAAATGATGGAAGAATCCCCGATTCACTATAAAACGAATCAGTATTACCAACATCAGTTAGATTCTTCATTGAAAATAATCCATGGATCCAAGTTTAATTTGAAGAGGATGTAGAGTGAAGCCAGAGAGAAACGGCTGAAAGAATGATTTAGGGTTTGAGTGGAGAATGATTTCAATTGATTGAGAGAATTGATTAGTTTCCAAAATTCAGGCGGTTTCAAAAACAAAAAAAAGCTTAGGAAGGAAGAAATATTGCCGCTCAAAGGAAAAAAAATGGAGAGGATGAGATGCCACGTGGCATCAACCAGCCTAAGCAAATGCCAAGTGGCACTAAAATGTTTTGTTTTAATATACATAATAGATGAAATTGTTTTGAGTAATGGAATTAATTGACAATTAATTATTAATTATTGTATTAAATGAATTTGTTTTGAATTCATACGTACTGGTGATTGAAAGAAATTATGGAGCCTTTGAAAAGTGAGTTTTAATTTTGAGTTACAAGAGTTCAACACAACTAATGGATGGGTTGTGTAAGGAATTAAATAGAGATCAATGCAAATCAAAATGGACAAGTTGGGCTGGTGAAGACTTACGTGGGCCATGCCACTTATTGTTTTTTTTATTTGGAGATCTCGTCTATTGGGCCACGAGGAGTGAAAATTATATGCACCCAAGACCTACTGGACGGGGGATTACGAACGAATACACATCAGACGGCAGATTAGAGGGGTCGACTGGACGGCAGCAGGCTTTGAACAAAGAGACTACAAAGGGGAAGATCAAGAAGGTGATTGGTTCTAGTGTTCAAGTCACGATCAAGAATTGGGTCAGGTTTACAAATAGTTAGTGTTCAGTTTTAATTACTTTGTGTTTTTCAACGTATGAACATGAATTATTTGTTATTCAAGACTTGTTTCTTTTTCTTGACTATGATTCTTGGCTAGTTATTTTTCTACCCGGGTTTGTGATGATTATTCGTGTCAATTAGTAATTTGTCGGCTTTTGTTAAATTTGTGATGGATAAATATTAAAGTAAAAGACCTAATAATAATTGGCTAGATGTGTGTGTGTGCTTTATTCTAATTTATTATCGTTCAGTCATTCCTCGTGTGTCTTTGTGAATGTCTTTCATGTATAGATGCATGTTAGGTTACCTACTGTGTGTTTGTAACTAGTTTATGGTTTTCCTAGCACGTATTCCATAGGAACTTTGTTTGATAATTTAGAGGAGTTTAGTGTTCTACCTATTCTTGAGACCGGAAGGAGATAGATAGTTAGGATTGTCTGTGGTGCTAGGTATTTAGGTGCAGTGAGACCGGGAGGAGATCTGTCTAAGTTCCCTAGTATTATTTGTTTTCCTAAATCTTGTCAAGTGTTTTTAGGTTACCCCGTGCACTTTAGGGTGTATTGTGATTAGTAAGACCGGGAGGAGATCTAGTTTTTGGGTACTTTAGTATTGTTGGAGAGACCGGGAGGTGATCCAACCCATACAAGTGAGCTTTATTTGACCTCTAGGACCTTAGGAGAAGTTGATGAGACTGGGAGGAGATTCAACCTATCTTTAGTCTTAGAGTGTCATATTATTAGAACCTGGTCCCATCATAGTTACCATTGCCGAGAGAAAACCCATAGTCACGAATAGGATTCCAAACCTGGGTAGTACTTTCTCATCCTTGATTTCACCTTAGTAGCCTTCAGCCTGCGTCTAGGTAGTATAGTTCATCCTAGTTAATTCCTTTAGTTTAATTAGTTAAAACCCCAAAATCCAATCAAATATAATAAACCAGTTAAGTAATTAGTTGAGTCAGAGTCTAGTTAGCGTCGCTAGTGTCTCGTGGGTTTGATACTCGGACTTCATTAGGCTTTACTACGTACGATAGGTACACTTGCCTGTCAGTGGTCTAGCATTTAGAGAGTCTTAGTTTATAAATTTAAAACTAGGGTGTCTAGATTAGGTTAGTAGTTTTTATATAGACCACATTCTGCACATCAAGTTTTTGGCGCCGTTGCCGGGGACACTTAGGCGATTGCGTTATTAGCTTTGACTAATCTTATTTGTTTAATTGGTCTTAGTTGTAATTTGAGTCTTAGGGTTTGTGTCTAGTAGTAGTGTGTCGAGTCTTTATTTTTGTAAATATTTTTTATTAGATAGTTTGTTTTTTTCTTTCCTTTCTCTACTTTGTGCTGTTTTTTACTACTCTCTTCATGGCAGGTTATCATAGCGAGTACCCTCCCTATGTTTGGGAGTTCGTGGAATCATGTCAAGTGTTCGCTCAGATAACATCAACAGCACAGGACCAAGGAGATCCAAGGTTTCCCGAAATGTTCACCATTCTTCAGCAAATGATCGAGACACTGAGTCAAATGATTAAGGAAAGCATGAACCAACATGTGGATCTAAGGTGTCAACACTGTGGTGGACCACACTGGTTTGAAGGTTGTCCGATTTACGTGAATCAGAAGAAAAATCAAAGTACAATACGCTTTACATGGGATGAATACTATGATGATGATATTGGCTTTGAGAGCTATGGGGGAGAAGAAGAAGTAGTAGAGCTAAAAGAGGTTGGAGAGGAACTTCCCAATAATCTAGAGTTATCTGATATAGCACTGGAGACGACAATGGACATATCAGTCCCACCTCCGGTTCAACAGGGCGTGACGCCTAATTGGTATTCCACGCCATGGTATTACGGTCCTGAACCCATTGATGACGACTTCTGGAATGATGATGAGGGGGAAGACGTGGATGAGCCACTTGACAAGATGGAAAATGAGAGAGGGATGCATATACCATCTTGGGAGGATGAGTTTGGTGATGAGTTGGTTGGTTTACCAACACTTATAGATGAAGAATTTGACCCGGTTGGTGATCTAGCATATCTAGAGAGATTACTTGAAAAGAAGCCAACCATGGAGATCAAACAAATACCAAACGTAAAAGAAGAGAAAGTGGCTGAAGAGTTGGATAACTGGCCCGTAAAGGTTTTAGATGTTGGATTGCCACCCACACCAACAAGAACACGGGAGAAGGCACGAAGAAAACACTTGGATCAACATATCGTGAGGGTGCAAAGATGGTGCAAACAGAAGCATAAGGAGAAACTGAAGTGCAGCGACAACCATCTTCCTCATTACATGCATCGTATCAGCTTTGGTCCAGGTAAATTTAAATTTTGGTGGTCTGACCCGTTTGAATGTCCTAAAATATTTTCTAGTTTCATCGTTAACTATTTAATAAATAACGATGAACAATTAGAATTTTACGGGTTAGACCGAGGTTGGATAAAAGAGAAACCTCCTGATTAAGTTCAAGTGTGGGGAGGTTTTGTAGAGTTTGTATAGAGTCGTAGTTTTTTGTATATTGAGTCTTAGTAGTTTTTGAGTCATTTTTTATTAGAGTCGGTACTTCTTTGGGTTTTGTTTTGCTGTGTTTGTGCAGGTTTGGATTGTACCACCCGTACTCAATCTCCATTCGGGTGATTTTGGAGCTGCCATACTGATACAACCCAAGCAGACTAGGCAACGATCGCGAAGGAAATGCTATTCGATCGTTCGTTGGATTCAAGACTTGTACAGCTGGCACTGACTTTTGTCCTAACCAGCTAAGTCTTTTCCAACCCTTTCTGTATTTTTATTTTTATTTCTTATTTTATTTTTAGTTTCCGTCTCTGCATTGGGGACAATGCAAATCTCAAGTGTGGGGATAGGTAACTGTTTTTTAGGTTAGTTTGAGTCATAAAAAATTTAAAAAATGAAAAAAAATTAAAAAATCCAAAATTTTTTTTTTTTTGAAAAATAGAAAATGTTCTTGTTTAAGATGTTTGCAAAATTAATACGGAAAATGATAGAAAAGATCAGTTTTTATTTGGGTTTCAAATAATAATAATATGAGAATTAATAAATTAAGCCCGTGTCTAATTTGGGATGTGTGAGTAGGCTCGGCCCGGTTTTAGGTTCCTTTGAGCTAAATATACCTAATTGTTGATTTACTAGTGGGTTCTCATCCAGGGAATATGAGAAATTGAAACCGCCAATAAGAGTATAAGGAATGCCGTTATAAGTTAAAACCGTTAGAATTTTTAATCATGAAAAAAAAAGAAAAAATAGAAAAAAAATGAGCTAGAAACTGAATGAAAGTAGCGCATGCCTATGTAATCTTGGTTGGGGATAGCGACTCTACAACCGGATCACCTCTAGGATGTGTGAAATCGAACTTGCAAATAAAAAAAAAGTACCGAAGCCTAAGTAATCCGAGTTGGGGATAGCGACTCTACAGCCGGAATGCCTCTGGGTTAGGGATAAGCAACGTCTACGCTCATTAAAAGAAAAAAAAAGAATGAAAAGAAAAAAAAATAATGCTGAAAAAAAAGAGAGAAAGATTTGATTTTAAATTCTCTTGGTTTTGATATAAGACGGTTGGGAATTGGTCCAGTGATCGTTCCTTTTGTTCTATAAGCTTGAGGCGGGACTAGGTGAACCGTAGCTTCTAGCGTGAGACCCTAGGTAGATTGACCGCACTTGAACTAAATTTGCATGATAAGGGGCTTAGAACTGAGTTTGGGTTTAAAGGGACAAACATATTTGCAATCGCGGCTAACACAAGTTTTGATCGTAACAAGTATAAATAAGTTTTTGACCCGAGTATTTATCCATCTCTGATTCTGTATGCATAGATTCTTTTTCAGGGACGAAAAAGGTTTAAGTGTGGGGATATTTGTTGTGGTTTAAATTATACATATTATATGTCAATATTTCCTACACTTTTGACTGGCTTTACGGTTGTTTTTTATTAAAATTCACTCGTAACTGGTACATATGGAAAATTTGATGATTGTTGCGAAAAGGAGCTATAATGATAAATTTTTATATTAAAGTTAGAAATAAATAATGAATTGTAGTTTAGAGTTGTCCAAGTACAAATATTATTTAGAGAATATGAAATTGTTTTGAGTAATGGAATTAATTGACAATTAATTATTAATTATTGTATTAAATGAATTTGTTTTGAATTCATACAGAAATTATGGAGCCTTTGAAAAGTGAGTTTTAATTTTGAGTTACAAGAGTTCAACACAACTAATGGATAGGTTGTGTAAGGAATTAAATAGAGATCATATGCAAATCAAAATGGACAAGTTGGGCTGGTGAAGACTTACGTGGGCCATGCCACTTATTGTTTTTTTTATTTGGAGATCTCGCCTATTGGGCCACGAGGAGTGAAAATTATATGCACCCAAGACCTACTGGACGGGGGATTACGAACGAATACACATCAGACGGCAGATTAGAGGGGTCGACTGGACGGCAGCAGGCTTTGAACAAAGAGACTACAAAGGGGAAGATCAAGAAGGTGATTGGTTCTAGTGTTCAAGTCACGATCAAGAATTGGGTCGGGTTTACAAATAGTTAGTGTTCAGTTTTAATTACTTTGTGTTTTTCAACGTATGAACATGAATTATTTGTTATTCAAGACTTGTTTCTTTTTCTTGACTATGATTCTTGGCTAGTTATTTTTCTACCCGGGTTTGTGATGATTATTCGTGTCAATTAGTAATTTGTCGGCTTTTGTTAATTTTGTGATGGATAAATATTAAAGTAAAAGACCTAATAATAATTGGCTAGATGTGTGTGTGTGCTTTATTCTAATTTATTATCGTTCAGTCATTCCTCGTGTGTCTTTGTGAATGTCTTTCATGTATAGATGCATGTTAGGTTACCTACTGTGTGTTTGTAAGTAGTTTATGGTTTTCCTAGCACGTATTCCATAGGAACTTTGTTTGATAATTTAGAGGAGTTTAGTGTTCTACCTATTCTTGAGACCGGAAGGAGATAGATAGTTAGGATTGTCTGTGGTGCTAGGTATTTAGGTGCAGTGAGACCGGGAGGAGATCTGTCTAAGTTCCCTAGTATTATTTGTTTTCCTAAGTCTTGTCAAGTGTTTTTAGGTTACCCCGTGCACTTTAGGGTGTATTGTGATTAGTAAGACCGGGAGGAGATCTAGTTTTTGGGTACTTTAGTATTGTTGGAGAGACCGGGAGGTGATCCAACCCATACAAGTGAGCTTTATTTGACCTCTAGGACCTTAGGAGAAGTTGATGAGACTGGGAGGAGATTCAACCTATCTTTAGTCTTAGAGTGTCATATTATTAGAACCTGGTCCCATCATAGTTACCATTGCCGAGAGAAAACCCATAGTCACGAATAGGATTCCAAACCTGGGTAGTACTTTCTCATCCTTGATTTCACCTTAGTAGCCTTCAGCCTGCGTCTAGGTAGTATAGTTCATCCTAGTTAATTCCTTTAGTTTAATTAGTTAAAACCCCAAAATCCAATCAAATATAATAAACCAGTTAAGTAATTAGTTGAGTCAGAGTCTAGTTAGCGTCGCTAGTGTCTCGTGGGTTCGATACTCGGACTTCATTAGGCTTTACTACGTACGATAGGTACACTTGCCTGTCAGTGGTCTAGCATTTAGAGAGTCTTAGTTTATAAATTTAAAACTAGGGTGTCTAGATTAGGTTAGTAGTTTTTATATAGACCACATTCTGCACATCACCGCCCCCATTCGAAGCACTATTCAGACGATGGTGCCGATCACCGCTGTGTTGGGCGGAAGTCAGAGACAAACAACTCATTGGCCCCGAACTAGTCCAAGAGACTACTAATAAGATATCAAAGATACGAGAATCAAAGTGTCTCATGACAGACAAAAGGGCTACGCAGACAAAAGACATAAATTATTATCCTTCGAGGTCAGAGACAAAGTCTTACTAAAAATTTCGCCTTGGAAAGGCGTAGCTAGATTCGGGAAACGCGGAAAACTAAACATGAAATACACTGGGCTTTTTGAAATTCTGGAAAAGGTTGATACTGTTGCTTACAAGCTAAAGTTGCCAGAAGAACTCAATAACATACACGACACATTTCACGTGTCGATGTAAGACCCTGAAAATATAAATATTTTATTATAAATATGTTGTCGATAAATAAACAAAATGAACTAACTAGGAATAAAAATAACCTAGTTAGATAAAAGTCTTGTAGTGACTTATAAGTAGGTTAAAACACTTAAAATATAACTAAACGATTGTAGAGGGACCAAAGTTGTCAAGTTTGAAACTTGAATTATTAATAACAAAATTGTTAGGATCTGAGTTTCTTTTTGATTGTATTTTTTGTTTGAAGTTAAGATGAAAATGATGAGTTGTGCAGTGGAATTAAAATGAAAACAAACTTTGCATACAATCAAATGAGAGTAATACTTTGATCAAACATCTTTTACACAATGAACCGAATGATTGAATTTAATTTCAACAACGATTACAAAGATAGATGTATGAATGCAAACTCCCCCTCAGCCCGAGCTCAGTAGTTTGTTCGTGCAAAGAAGACGAATGATGTAAAGAGCTAATAGAACAGTACAAAGTACTAAACTATTTATAGGCACTTGCAAACTACTGAGCATCTTTACTGACGTCACCATGAAAGTGACATCTAACCTCCTAACAAACTCTAACCTCTGATCTATACAGACACTGCTTGTGTTAACTACTGCTAATACATTCTATTACAAAACAGACTTTAGAACAGCTGCTGCAACCTTCTACTGCTGTGAACCCAGCAGCACTTGTCCGGATCAGCAGTGTTTGGCTCAAGGCAGTAGATTGAATCAGCAGGACTTTAGTCTTCCATCAGATCTTTAGTTGAGCAGCAGTTATGAGTCAGTAGTTTGGTAAGATCAGCAGATAGGAGGTCATCAGTAGTTGTAATCACTTTCATGGGGAGAGATTTGTGTATCAGCATCTGCTTATTCATAATCCACTGTACTAATCCAGTTTTGGCTTTAATTATCTGTTCCTCTGATAGGGTTCAATCCCAACAATCTCCCCCTGGGACAGATAATGCCAAAACCCTTCATTATTTGTGGATACTTTATTGCCTCATTAACAACTCCCTTATCTGACCTTTAAATTGTAATTCAAAGTCAAGGGCATCTGTATCTTCATCATCCCTGCTAAGTGGAAGATCAAGGAGATCCTGCAAATCTTCAAGACTCAGGCCAAGAGCTTGTTCCCTTGATATTTTCTCCATTACTCCACCAGACCTGAGCAAAGTCAATACACAGGTCTGTTTGTCAGTTGCCCACTTTTGTATTTTTGAGCCTGATGGGTTTCTTGGGAGATGTTTATTTGCAGAAGTATTTGGTGAGGTTGGCCGGTTCATCACTGGCTGAGCAGTGGTAGCAGAGTTTTCCTGTTCAAGTTCTTCTTTTAACGTTCTTAACAAGCCTTCTTTTAAGACAGCATTTCCAGTAAGAATTTCTTGTACAGTTTCAGCTCCAAACTCGCTTTGTGTCCTTCTTTTGTAGATGGCAGTACCAGCTGGAGCAGTGGCTCTCCTGGTTTGCAGCTTTGATGGTCCTTTTGAAACCGCTGCTTCAGGATAGTCAGGTTTTTGAGGGATTTTTGGATCTTTCTTCCTTAATTCCTCCAACCTTTTGTAGGTTGACCTGACCACATCTTCTTTCCATCTAGCAACTTGTCTTTTGGTGCCAAATTCAGCAACAACCAATTCTTCTTTCATTCTTTTTGTTCCAACTGCTTTTCAGGTACATTCTTTTTGAACTTTGCCCAATCAGGAGGAGTGTGAGTGACTTTCCTTTTTATCATAACTTGAATTCTGGCTGATTCAGCTTCAAGCTCTGGAATAGTCCACTCTTTGTACATGTGTCTCTCTCCTTTGTATTTCTTGTAAAACATAATGCTTTCAATGTAGTCTTTCTTCAGAGTTTCAGCTGCTCTTTCAGAAATTTGTTGACTGACATTTTTAGCAAAACGTTCTAGGGAACTGACTTGTGTGAGCAGATATTGGTAGTATCTTGATACTTCTTTGTCAAATTTCCCTTGTGTGTTTCTTCTCGAGATATCTTCTGCTTGCTTGGCCTTTATCTTTAAATATTCTTCAATGTTTTTGGGCCAGAGATATCCTTTGATTGAAGGCAAACTCCTTTTGGCAGGGTCATCCTCAGTATAGAAGGATTTTATCTCTTCTCTGACAGCTTCTAGTTCAAGAGGGAATTGAACACCTGCAGGAGGTAAGGGTTTGTGCATTGGAACTGAAGAAAGTGGAACTGGTTTTGGTGTATTGACAAGAGCTAAAGGTTTTGGAGATGGTGAAGTGACATCATCTTTGGGAATTAGCCTTCTCCTCTTTATTTGAGGAGGGACTGATGATGTTTTGGATGGAAAGGTGGTTGTAGTGGTTTGTGGTTTGGGAATTAGCCTTCTCCTCTTTATTTCGTCTTTCAGACACGAAATATTTAAACGTTTTTGCCCATCCATCTTTGCTCACTTTTCTATATCCCTCCTCTAGAAATCCGTGATGCCAATCATTAAATCTTTCGAAATAATAGTTCTCCTGTTCATCAAACACCATTGCCATGTTTCGCAAAACAAACCGACACGTGTTTGTTGACAAATAAGCGAGCTGAGCTAAGTGTGATGGAAAAGCGGACCAATCAGCAATTGGACACAAGAGCAAACTAATTGGGCCAAATAAGCGAACTAGGATTTGTTCAAGTAAGCGGTCCAATAATATGCCAAGTAAGCGGTCCAACCACTTGTCTGAATAAGCGGTCCAAATAAGTTCGAATAAGCGGTTTAAAAATGTCTGTTCGAGCGGTTCCGGATGGTCCAGATAAGCGGTCCTCAAATGTTCGAATAAGCGGTCCACAACCGTCCGGATGAGCGGTTCCCGACCGTCCGAATGAGCGGTTCAAGAGCTGTCCGATCGAGCGGTCCACATTCAATTCCAATTTTGACCCACTTAAACTTTGAATTTAAATCTGAAACTTTCTAGGGTTTATCTCTGCGTAGTTTCGCACAATCCCTGAGATTTTGAGACGATTCTGACCGTGAAATCTTCTCGAATCAGAAAAAGAAGCTGTAGAAGTAAGAAAAAGTGACAAAATCCGGCTAATTCCTGCAGATTTCCTCCTCCTGAGCTCTGATACCAATTGCTGGATCGTATTCTGACCCGAACGAGTCGTTCAGAGGCTTTTTCCTTGGTTTCAGGTGCGGAATAACAAGAAACTAAGGTAGAAATAGCATGCAGATCACTTTAACTACTTGTTTTATTGATTCGACGCTGATTACACTTTAAATCTCGCACCGGCAGCACTTCGGCACGTTTTCTCCGACTATTACAGCTAGAATCGCTCATAGGGCTATATATAGTGTTCTTGGATCGCATATTGGACAGGTCCAATAAGCGGTCCAGACATGTTACGCTCTAGCGATCCAACACTTGGACATATGAGCGGTTCAGCCCATTTGCCGTTCGAGCGGTCCAACAACATGTCATACAAGTGGTCCAGCACGTTCACTCTAGCGGTCTAGCCAAGACATGATCACTCGAGCGGCCCAAAACACTAAATGACCTAAAGAGCGATCCAACATCTAAAACCTATACAATTTGACTATTTCTCGTATTATCTACATTTTACAATCAAACCTATTCTAAGACTCGAACGAAGATGTAGTCGACAGACAACTGCACCAACACAACCACTGTTGTCTTTACAGCAGAAGTTGTAACAACTGCTGTCTTCTGCCTTTTGACAGGAGGTGATTGTGATTTTGGTGGTGATGGAGGTAAAACATTGGATGTAGTGTGTGTTGAAGTGGTGTGTGTTGAAGTGGGAGCAGATGTTGAAACTACTGAAGTACCAACAACAGCTGATACACCAGGAGTTACAACAGCTGTTTTAGGTGGTGGTTTCTGAGCAGACTTTGAACGTCTGACCGGAATGGATTTGGGTAGCCTTACTTTTCTAGTAGGCTTCTTCTTTTCATCAAAGAGATTTTCATCATCTCTTGACCCTGAAGTACCCTGATTCGGATAATCCACCTTGGCTTTCGTTTTGGCCTCTCTATCCCTTTTTACACATGCAAGTGCTTCTGCAATTGCATTTGTAGTCACATCAAGTTTCTTACTCCCATCTGGCAAAGGAATCTGTTTGGTCATATTGGAATTTTCTGGTGCGAGGTAAAGACCATCTGTTATTCCTTTCCTTCTCCATTCCTGAATTTTCTCCCCCTTTTTGGCATTATCTTCGGGGAGTTGATCAATGAAGAATACTGGTGGAGGAGCAGTGCCAGTGGAGTGCAGGATCTGAGTTTTGAGAGCCTTTTGATTAGCCTGAGTGTCTCTGTACCTAGACTCCATAGCATTTCTTAATTGTTGAACATGTTTTTCATGTTGCTGATCTGCTATCTATGCTTGACGATGGAGAAAAGGTTGAAATAGATTACAGAGCTCATTTGTAGCAGGTGCCTGTTGTAGAGCAGGTGCTTGAGGTGGAACATCAGTGGATTGTACCTTTTGTACTTGTAACAACTGTTGTAGCATTTCTTTGAGTTCCGCAACAGAGTTATCAAGTTTTTCAACACGAGCCGTCAATTTCTGGTACTTTAAACCATCACCCAATTTAATGGGATCATCTGATTTCCCACTATCAGTGGTTTTATCAATGGTAGAAGTAGGGAGTTTACTCCAAACATTAACCACTGATGCCCCTTTTTCTTGGTACTGGGGTCTTCTTCCTTCAACACTTGCAACTTTTTGATGTTGCCAGTAGGATAAATAAATCCGCTGGTGGTTGACAGAGGTGCTATAAAAGGAATTGCCTCCAAGGAAGTCTTATGGATGTAACCACTGTCCAACTGTAAACCTGTAGGTTTAACAGTTGTAGTGGCTGCTTCACTTGGATTACCACAAAGAGTTACTTGTAACTCAATGGGTGTAACCTCCTCAGGTTTTGTTGGTGGGTTAGCAAAGAATGATACAGCAGGCTCACTCATTTGTGGAGGTAAATTCTCATTGACAGGTGATTGAGAAGGACTGAGTAATGCCTGGTTCAAATCAATTGCATCCAACAGTAATTGTGTTTTTGGTGGAATTGAGGATGTGATGGAAGGTGTAGGAAGCGGATTTGCTCCGGGCATTGAGCTGTGGATGATGGAAACAAGTGTATCCAGAGTATCATGATGTGGTGGCCCTTTGTGTACAACATGTTCTTTTTGTGAAGAAGCAGGAGGAGTTATGGTTATGGGTTGAGATATTTGTACCATCTGTTGTGAGGAAGTAGCAGCAGTGGTTTCTTGTGACTCTTGTGTTGTCACAGGCATTAACTTTGGTATCTCATCCTCCAGAGTTGCCATTTTGATTGGTTTGGGGGGTTTTTGATTTTTCTTTTTGTAAGGCTTTTTGGGTTTTGTAGGTGTGGGTTTCAAAACAGTTGGTCTGCTGCTTTGATCACCTAGAGCAGTAGGCTCAGCAGCAGATACCTGAGGAGCATTGGTTGCTGCTAAATTCTGCTCAGGTACCCCTGCTTGTGTTTTGCAAGGTGCTAACATTCGTGAAAAAGTTTCAGACGTTAGGCAGTTTATTGCAGTTATTTCACCTTGGTTTATTAAAGCTAAATCATCCCTACTGAATTTCTTTTGAAAATAATAACTTAAAAACCTTGGAAATAGTAAGAATGGTTTGCTTTCATCATTATTTACCAAATATTTAAAGATTTCCCGAGAATAATTATAATTTTCTTCTTGAAGAATTGCATATCCCAGATTTTGAATCTTTATAGGGATCTCATTAAAAGAAGTGGTTTTGTTTGACACACATAGGAGGAGGGTATGAAATAGAAATCTTGGTGCAGGAGGAAAATAACCTTTTTCTAAGGTTAGTTTCTTCATCATTGTTGCTTCATACCCTCGTTCAATGAAGTCAATATGCAACTCGTTCTTAGTGAAGGAAGTTTTACCTGCCTGGTCATCGAGTTGAAAGACTTCAGAGATGGATTGTGGTGTAATGTGGACAACTTTACCCTTTATGGAAGATTGGATTGCAATTGCAATGTCTACTTGTCTTTCAAGGGTTGCATTCTACCAAAATTCCCTTTGGGTCGTGAAGTAGATGGGTGCGTCGGCGGTGAGCAAAGTTTTGTACTTTGATTTTGCCATGATGGTGATAATGGAATCGAAAACATCTGTGGTTCCTGGTTTTGTGAGAAGACCCAGGAGATTGTGAGATTTTTTGAATGGAATTTCAGTGGTAGTTGCCTTTTGAGAGGCTGTTTTCGATGATTTTGATGAGGGTTTTGCAGAAAGCTTCGATTTTGTCATTTTTGAAACGAAATGATCGAAGAAATTTGTGAGAAATGAGAAGAAAAACTGCTTTGAGAAGAGAATTTTTAAGAATTCAATTCGACAGTAAAACCCTGTTTTGATGGTGAGTGGGGATGTTATAGGAAAGAGAATGAATGCTGACGTGGCAGCCGTTACAAAAGGTCTGACTGCTATGTACTGCCCACGTGACAACCACTGGTGAAAATGAAGGACAGTACTTTTGGTGAAAGCAACTGATGAAAGCAGTGGAAAGGAGGCAGTGGATGATTTTCACTATCAATGGATAGCATATCAGTGGATAAGACACTGCTTTTGAACAACAGTGGTTATCAAGGAATGAGAGAACAGAGGTTGCCTTTCAGCAGTGGGCAGATTTTTGAAGTAGAGCAGACTTTTGAACAAACAGTGGTTATGGCAGACTTTTAAGGATTTTAATGAAATTTTCATTTTTAAGCTATTTTTAAGGATGGATTTTTGATTTTCTGAAAACATTTTGTTGCTTTTATTCATAGAAAAACAAGATGTTGCTTGTTATTCCATGTTTAGCATCCCAATCCTAGAAACCAAGCTTTCAAAAGTGGCTGTATCAAGTGCTTTTGCGAGCACATCTGCCAGCTGGTCTTTAGTTGGGACATGATGCAGAGAAATCAAACCTTTTTCATAGCAATCCCTCACAAAGTGATGTCTGATGTCGATGTGCTTTGTGGTAGAATGGGAAACTGGATTTTTGATGATATTTTCTGTTGCCTGGCTGTCCAACATGAGTGGTGTCTTTAAGGCAGTGATACCAAAATCCAGTAACTGATTTTGAAGCCACAGGAGTTGGGCTGTACAGCTTGCAGCAGCAATGTATTCAGCCTCAGCAGTGGATGTTGAAACTGCTGCTTGCTTTTTGCTTTGCCAAGAAACTAAGCAATCACCTAGAAATTGGCACCCTCCTGAAGTGGACTTCCTTGTGGTGTGACATCCAGCAAAGTCACTGTCTGAAAAACCTGAAAGCTTGATATTCCCATTAGCTGGATACCAGATACCAAGTGTGGGAGCACCTTTTATGTATCTGAGAATCCTTTTTACAGCAATGAGATTTGATTTTCTGGGAGCTGATTGACTTCTTGCACAGACACATGTTGCAAACATGATGTCTGGTCTAGATGCAGTTAGGTACAATAAAGACCCAATCATGCTTCTATAGAGTGTTTGGTCAATCAGCTCATCCTTTTCATCAGATATGACCAGCTTATTTGTGGCCATGGGTGTGCTGCATGGTTTACAATCATTCATATCAAATTTGGTTAAAAGTTCTTTAGCATATTTGCTTTGATGAATGAAAGTTCCATTTTGCAATTGCTGTACTTGGAGACCAAGAAAGCATTGCAGCTCACCCATTGCACTCATTTCAAACTCAGCTGTCATGAGTTCTCTAAACTCTTCACACATTTTGGTACATGTGCTTCCAAAAATAATATCATCCACATAAATTTGAACAATCATTAAATCTTTCTCTCTCCATTTAAGAAACAGTGTTTTATCAATGGTACCTCTTTTGAAACCATTTGAGAGTAGAAAGTTGGAAAGAGTTTCATACCAGGCTCTAGGTGCTTGTTTCAGGCCATACAAGGCTTTGTTTAGCCTGTAGACATGATCAGGATAAAATGGATCCTCAAAGCCTGGAGGTTGACATACATATACCTCTTCTTGCAATGTACCATAGAGGAAAGCACTTTTGATATCCATCTGAAACACCTTCATGTTGTGGTTGACAGCAAAGGCCAGGACCAGTCTGATAGCTTCCAATCTTGCAACAGGGGCGAATGTTTCATCATAATCAATCCCCTCTTCCTGTCTGTAACCTTGAACCACAAGCCTGGCTTTGTTCTTGACAACAATGCCCCTTTCATCTGTTTTGTTCTTGAAGACCCACTTTGTGCCAATGGGACTATCCTCTTTTGGCAGTGGTACAAGCTCCCATACTTGTTGTCTCTTAAATTGTTGGAGCTCCTCTTGCATGGCTTCTACCCAGCTGTTGTCTTTTAGTGCCTCTTGGTACTTGATTGGCTGATGGAGTGATAGAAAACCAGCAAAAAGACAAATGTTTTGGATTTGGCTTCTTGTGAGCACCCCTTCATTGATGTTGCCAATGATTTGATCAGGTGGATGAGATCTCAAGAAGATTAAATCTCCTTGGTATGGTATGATGGCATTTGTTGGTGAAGGCTGCAAATGTGTATCATCTGAGCTAACCACTGCTGGTGACTTTGATGACCCAGCAGTGGCTTCAAAAGGTGGTGGAATGGGTGGTAATGGAGTGGACCACTGCTGACTGTTATCCATTGTTTGAGGACTTTTGTCAGCAGTGTTTGAGGATGTGGAAACAGTGGGAAATGGGCTACTTTGGTCAACAACTGTTGACGTAGCAGTGGTTGAGCTTTCACAGATGTTTTGAACAACTGATGCTTTCCCTTTTGTGGCAGACCTTTGAGGGATGATGACTTCATACCCATAGTCTAGTGTTGTATCCTCTGATGGACCTGCACTGTTAGTCTTGACAGCAGTATTTTCAAAAGTGATTTTTTCAAGATCAAACAGTTCAGCAGGATTTGCTGGGATTTTCATTGATGAAAGTTCATTGAACTTTACATCCAAAGTCTCCTCCACTACCTTGGTCCGTGCATTGAACACTTTGTAGGCCTTGGCAGTGGTTGAGTACCCCAGAAAGTAACCACAATCTATTTTGGCTGCAAATTTTGAAATGGAATCTTTTAAGTTCAAAATAAAGCATGGGCAGCCAAACACCTTGAAGTATGAGATCAGTGGTTTGATTTTATACAGAATTTCATAGGCAGTCTTTTTGTGCCTTGGGTTTATTAAAACTCTGTTCTGGACATAGCAAGCAGTGTTTACTGCCTCTGCCCAGAAAGTTAATGGCAAACCTGAATCTGCAAGCATGGTTCTGGCAGCCTCGATCAAAGTTCTGTTCTTTCTTTCAACAACCCCATTTTGCTCTGGTGTTCTAGGGATGCTGTACTGCCTTACAATCCCTTTCTTCACATAGAAGGCATCCAACTCCCTATTTTTAAATTCTGTGCCATTGTCACTCCTAAAGCTTTTCACTGGAAGGTCAAATTGCTTTTCAACCTGTATCACAAAGTCTTGCAAAATGCCTGCAGTTTCATCTTTAGAGTGCAAAAAGAAAGTCCATGTAAACCTAGAAAAGTCATCAACTATTACCAAACAATATCTTTTCTTTTTAAGGCTCATGACTTGAACTGGGCCAAACAAATCCATGTGTAGCATTTGCAAACACTGGGTTGTTTTGGACTCTTCAATGGACTTGTGGGAACTTTTATGCTGTTTTCCTTTTAAACAGGAAATGCAATGTTCAGGACATGAAAACAATTTTTGTGGCAGGCCTCTCACCAAACCATTTTTTTGAAATTTCTGTTATTGTCTTAAGATTTGTGTGCCCCAGTCTTTTGTGCCAAAGTTCTGTCTCTTTGTTAGAGGCAGCTGAGAACAGACAGGCATCAGCTCTGGGACATTCTTTTGACATGTCAACAACATAAACATTGCCACTTCTTTGAGCAACAAGTTTAGTTTGACCATTTTTGATTATTGCTTCAATCTTTTTGATCATTTCTGGTCCAACAATCCTACAACAATCTTTTGTGAAGAATGACCCAAACCCTTTTTCACTCATTTGGGATACACTCAAAAGGTTGAATTTTAGATTGTCTATTAGATTGACATTTTCAAATTTTACATTACCAGATTGCACTGTTCCAGACCCCAAAACCTTTCCTTTACTATTATTTCCAAAGGATATATCACCCCCACCATGGATTTTAAAGTCTTTGAGGAGGGCTTTACATCCTGTCATGTGCTTGGAGCCTCCACTATCTACATACCAAAGACTATCAAAGCATGCAGAAGCTCCCTGCACATGAAGTAAAAGGATTAGTTCATTAAGGACTCCAAAGCCAACAGGGCTTTGGATGGAGTCTCAACAGTGTCTGGTATGGATGCAGTGTGATGGACAGTGGTTAAGTCAGGGGTTTGGACAGTTTAGTACTGTTCCTTGCTAACCACTGTTGAGGGTCTTGCCCAATCACCTGCTGGTAACCGAAAGGATGCTTATTCACTCTGGGTTTAGAGGGCTTTTTGTAGACCTCATAAACGTGTGGAATCCTTTGGTAAGACTGTTTTTCCTTGCCTTTTCTGAACTGATTGGCAGGAGGTGCATCAGTAACCTGAACATCTCTTTTAATAGATGTTTGGTTCAGCTGTTTTGTGACAGCTGTTTGAACTGGCACAAACAGTGGTTGTTTCTTTGTGAACTTGACAGATGGTGATGATGCTGATGAACTCAAGGATGTTTTAGCCATGTATTCATTCTTCTTTTCATTGAAGTTTTTGAGATACACACATGCCTGAGTTTTATGGTTTGTTTTACCACAAACACTGCAACTTTCAGCTGAAGTAGTGACACTTGTTTTGGTTAAATCATAAGCTTTTAAGTGGAAACAATCTTTTGTTAGATGGTTCCTCTTCTCATAGAATTCACAAAACAAGTTATCAATTTTTTCTTTCTTCTTCCTCTTTTCAGACTCCTTTGCAGCAGAGGTTTTAACCACTGCTGGAATGTCCTTGAGAGGAATGACTTTAGCTTTTGGAGCTTTAACACCATCAGTTCATGTAAAGTCCATTGGCTTGAAATTTTCAAGAATATCACACTCATCAGACCATCTTGGTTTAAATTGATGATTTTCAATCTCCTCAAAAGCAGAGGGGCCCATTGGTCTGTCAAGTGTGATTTTGTTACCAAGTTTGTTAGTGATTTTCACTTCTTGGCCATTCTTGTTTGTGGGGATGTACTCAGTAGTTACATCAGTGGTTGAAACAGATTTTCCAAAAGCAGTGTTTTCATCATCATGTTTTCTATAACCAACCCCAAATTTCACATTGCTTTTTATCTGTTTCTCAAGCATAACCTCATACCCTTTGCATGATTCCACCCATTTCTCACATGTGATCTGGGTGGACTCTAACTCCTTTTTGCAAACTTGGTATTTTTCTACCATAGTTTGGAGTTAGGTTTTGGTTATGCTTTGCTCTTCTTTCATGCTGCTAATCTCTTTCTCTTTTTCAGCCAATTTGTTTTTAAGTTCTTTTAAAGATCTTTCAAATTTGACTTCATCAGTTAAGATTTTGTTCCTAAGGTTTTCATTCACCTCTTTGATGTTAGAAAAAGCAATAATGCAATTGTCAGAACATAGTTTTTCTAGAACTTGAGGTGATACCTTGGCAGCAGCCATCATTGCACAATCACACTGAGTATTCTCTTCATCACCGGCTCTCTCTTCTTCTTCACCTGCCTTTTCTTCTTTCTTATCTTCTTCAGACCATAGATCTGTCAGTGGTTCAATCAGGGTGCCTGAACTTTCTTCCAACAGTACTTCATCAGCCACAGCAGTAACCACTGCTTCAATCACCTCATCCATTGTTTCAGAGACCAGCTATTTCTCTTCAGATTCAACACCCTCCTGTATTGACTCTAATGCCATCAAACAAAATTCATCATGAGAAGAAACATTAGAAGCATAGAGTGCAAAGTTTTCATCACTGAGGTCCTCAGGCATACTGCTCCAGTCAACAAACTCTTGAGTAAAGAAACTTTGTTGATCTGGTTGTGTTGCTACTGGAGCAGTGGTTTGTGGTGCAGGTTGCACTTGTGCCTGGGGAGCAGGGGTTTGAACATATTGAATCTGTGGAGCAGCTGTTTGGACATAATGCACTGGCACAGGAGCAACAGCATAGTGAGCAGTGTTCACATGTGCTGCTGGGGCATATTGGGCATAGTGCATAGTGTTTTGATTTTGAGGTCTAGGATTTGAACTAGGGTGAGTAATTATGGGACCAGTTGTTTGACTCCTACACTCTCTAGCAAAATGTCCTAGCCTGTTACACTTATAGCACTTGATTTTCGATTTATCTAACCCAACCCTTAGATTCCCATGCAACCCTGGGAATTTTCGCCCTGTTCTTTTATAAAACTTGCTAGTTCTAACACTTAGCAAGGCCAGTTGATGCAGGATGTCCATTTCCTCTAGATTAGTGGGGTCAAAATGCTGTAAATCATTTAGTTCAAAGCTTAAATTGTCTGACATGACATCTGGTTTTCATTTGCAGTGAATGCATAACCTGTAGAGTGAGGATCAGGGTTGTTAAAATTTGCACCAGCAGTTATGTCAATGAAGTGATCATAACCCTGATCCTTACCACTACCACCAGATTCTTCTTGACCCAGAAGAGCAGTGTTACCGAATGAATAATCATCAACGGTTTTCCCTGACTCTTGTAACTTCCTTTTCTGGTTCAACTCCCTTTCGTAGGTCAGGAGTCGACCATGGAGTTGGGTCAAGGTCAGATCCTTGAACTCAGGTGAGTTTCGGGTGACAAACGCTATTGCGTCCCATTTATCTGGCAGTGACCTGAGGAACCTGCTGTTTTGAGTTGAGTTTGTAAAAGTGGTTTTAACAAGCCTCAGTTCACTGATGAGACAACTGAACCGCTCAAATTGTTGCGTCAGTGATTCACCTTTAACATGACAAAATGTTTCATACTGTTGGTTCAGGATTTCCCTATTGTTTTCTATGACCTCTTCGGTACCTCCAAATTGTTCCTTAAGTGCGTCCCACAACTCTTTGGCATCGTCACAATGTAACAATCCAGCATATATTTCGTTGGGCAGCGCTGATGCTATGATACTGAATGCTTTAGCATCTAGTTCAAACTTTTGATAATCCGTTTCAGTATAATTTTCAACAGGTTTTGGAACTTGTTTTTTAGCATCTTCAGCGCTTGGCACTGTAGGAACATGAGGACCAAAGATAACAGACTTCCAACAACCTGTGCTTTGTTGAGCAAGGATGTGACCCATCCTCCTCTGCCAGATGTTGTACTCATTTCTTTTTAGCATAGGTGGTTTAATGAGAGAACCAATGTTTTTATCGTCCTGAGATTGTGACGTCATTCTTGTTGTTTTACAGGTACTGAGAAATCAACTTTAGTGGTGATTAATCCTTACTCTGTTTTTCAACGACGAACAAACGATCAGTATCAACTGTTTTGAGCTGAACTTTTTACGTCAAAATGATTGTTAAATCAAATTTGACTGTCCAAGCTCTGATACCAATTGTTAGGATCTGAGTTTCTTTTTGATTGTATTTTGTGTTTGAAGTTAAGATGAAAATGGATGAGTTGTGCAGCGGAATTAAAATGAAAACAAACTTTGCATACAATCAAATGAGAGTAATACTTTGATCAAACATCTTTTACACAATGAACCGAATGATTGAATTTAATTTCAACAACGATTACAAAGATAGATGTATGAATGCAAACTCCCCCTCAGCCCGAGCTCAGTAGTTTGTTCGTGCAAAGAAGACGAATGATGTAAAGAGCTAATAGAACAGTACAAAGTACTGAACTATTTATAGGCACTTGCAAAGTACTGAGCATCTTTGCTGACGTCACCATGAAAGTGACATCTAACCTCCTAACAAACTCTAACCTCTGATCTATACAGACACTGCTTGTGTTAACTACTGCTAATACATTCTATTACAAAACAGACTTTAGAACAACTGCTGCAACCTTCTACTGCTGTGAACCCAGTAGCACTTGTCCGGATCAGCAGTGCTTGACTCAAGGCAGTAGATTGAATCAGCAGGACTTTAGTCTTCCATCAGATCTTTAGTTGAGCAGCAGTTATGAGTCAGTAGTTTGGTAAGATCAGCAGATAGGAGGTCATCAGTAGTTGTAATCACTTTCAAGGGGAGAGATTTGTGTATCAGCATCTGCTTATTCATAATCCACTGTACTGATCCAGTTTTGGCTTTAATTATATGTTCCTCTGATAGGGTTCAATCCCAACAAAAATAATACACCACACACACACCTAAGTGTGTGTCTGGTTCGTACAAAACGCAGGGGGCGACCAAGAAACCCTCATCAAACCCTAATTCACACAAATCTCACAAATTGAAGGCACAAGTCAGTTCCAAAACGAAATCCGAGCATAGATTGGTGATCTCCTTAGTAAAGGGATCATAAGGTATGTGAAATTTCGCTAAATAATTCCAATTAAAGTTCTGAATGAATACTTGAACTCGAAATTAATGATGTATGATAGTTGCTTGGATGAAATAGGAATGAAATAGTTTCTAGGGATAAACCCTAGTCAATTACTTGTTGAAATTTTGCTTATTACTTGTGAGATTCATAATCATCATTGAAGGTGTTAAGTGGGTTTTATATTAAACACTAGGATTATGAATGTTATCCTGGTGTAATTTGAGTTCTATGAAGTGAATTCAGATTTTGTTAATGTGAAAATTGATATGAACATGCCTAATTGATGTTAATCTTGGCTAAATGACAAGTTATGAACTTGATTATGAATTGTGTGAAATAATGCCCTTAAGGTGTTTGTAAAAATGCCTAAAAGAAGGCATAAAAACTGGAAATTTGAACTAAAACGCATATTTGTAAATTATGGTGAACTATGCGTTATATGTTAAGAAAAGAGTTCTAAATGGTTTGCGGTTGAACTCTATAGGAAAGGAAACCGGAACGTCAAGTGCACAAGCCGGTGGTGACGCGCGTTTGAAGGGTGTGCTTTGAAGGTAAGTAACATGTCTCGTTACATTATGTAAATTTGATATTTTAGACATTTAAAGTTGTGTTTTAGAATAAGGAATTTCATTAGTTGAAGTGGCGATGATCACTACATAATTGAACGAGTCGAAACTAGAATAGAATATGTTTGGTTGATGTTGAAATGGTGGATTCCATAATTCAGCCAAATGGGTCAAAGAATTGCGTGTTGTTTTGATATTATGAAAATGATAAAAGATCCCTTAGCGTTTGAAAAATCGTAAGGGCGTTAACCATGGAATTGGTAATGATACGCTAGTGATTGTAAGCCCCGGAAGGTGGGAAGATACGCCTTGTGGTCATAAACATTGCTAGTGATTGAATTAGTGCAAAACTATACGGGTCAAATAAATACATTAGGCATTTATAAACTTCCAGCCCGTACACTCAGTTTTTGATATGAAAATCATAATAGATGCGTTGGTAATTTAATTACGGACGCATAGGAAAAAGAATCACATAAAATGGACACTTAGATTGAAAGTTATGAGCTTTTGAAGTTTGATTTTATGAAAAACGGAGTTGGCAGGAAAATGCAGGTTTCAAAACTGAACCTGCTGGAAAATGGGTTCCCCCGCGGCACGCTACAGGGGACATCAATCCCTGCGCGACACGCGAGAGCGCTCGCGGGGCGCGAAAGATCCAAGTGTATCTGTCGCATGGCGCGACAGACTACATTTCGAAAATTATTATTTTTTTTCAATTGTTTGATATTAGAACTTGTTTGTATGTATTTTAACATTGTCAAAACTAACATTTAAAGTGGTTTTGACACTAGGTGATGTTGGACTCAAACCGGATAGCGATTAAGCATGTTTTCAAGAACTGAACACAACCTTTTGAAGCTTCCGCGTTTAATTAACCTTGTTATAGACAATGTTCATGTTGTAGCCACTTAACTATTCGTTTTTGGGATGTTTAAACTAGTTAGAAGTTAACTAGAATGATAACAATATGCAAACTTTTGTTTGGTCTAAATTAAGCAATGAAGTATTTTGGTTTTAAAAATGTGTATTTTATATTAAATTCTTAATATAATTGAGACGGGTGTTACAAGTTGGTAATCAGAGCTCAAGGTTGTCAACAAAGTGTGTTCGGTTCAAGCTTGATCAATCATCCGATAAGAATTAGTTATTTTAGTAGATCTTATCATATGTGAGAAAAAGGGATGTGAATTAATGTGCACGGGAAGAGCGTGTTAACACACTCAAACCCGGAAAGTGCACTAAATGAGAACGGTCAAAGCAAGTTATGAACTTGGCTAAACCAAAGCAAATAAAGTATATGTTATAAATGAAATGTTTAACAATTGGTATAAACATTTCAGTTTCAAGATGACGGAAAGGGGTAACAATGATCCGGTGCAGATAGTCACCGAACAAATGAAAGAGGTAGTTGCCGAAGAAGTAGGGAAGGCAATTGAGAATAGTCTATCCGGTTTCATAGACAAAATCCAAAGTACGGTGCTGTCATTAGTTGAGGAACGAGTTAAAAGGTTGGAAGACAATGTCAACCTTGTGAAAGAAAAATCCGGAGAACGTAAGGGTTGTTCATACAAAGAGTTTATGGCGTGTAAACCGCCAGTTTACAACGGGAAAGTTGACCTGATATGCCAAAGATGACTAAGCGATGTCGAAGGGGTGTTTGAAAGGACCCACTGTGACGTAAGCGATTTTGTGGCTTACTGATGCGTGTGTAGTGTAACATAATTTAGATGTATATTTTAAGCCCTTTTTACACTTTTAGCCAAGTTTTAAATTTATAAAACACGATATTTACTAACACTAAACACACATATAGGCAAGTGCACCCATCGTGGACGTAGTATAGTGTTGGTAAGATACCGAGGTCGTCCAAGGACACAAGAGCTTTTAGTACCGGTTTGTCCTCAACGTCTAATCAAATCAAATTGTTAGAAAAGGTTTTTTTTAAACTAAGAAAATAAAAACTAACTAAATGCTGAAAAATAAAAATAAAATAAAAACAGATAGACAAGATGAATCACTTGGATCCGACTCGTGTATTAGTATAACCTTTGATTATTTTCGCACTTTTGCACTTGTTTAAGAGATTATCTTAGTTATTGTAGTAGGCCCCTCTTTTGAAGGCGACGTTACCCTCAACCCAGTAGTTTGAGTCAGCAAGTATACAATCCTAAAGGGTTGGATTATTGGAAGATAATGAATTAAGTTATTAATGCAAATTATGGTAGGCCCCGCTTTTGGCGGTGACATTACCCTCGACTAAGTAGTCTGAGTCAGCAGGGATACAGTCCTAAATAGCCGGGTTATAGTATTAATAGTAGTTAACTTATGAGGGGGTCAAAGAGTTTGGATCCCCGCCATCCAATACCTATGGGCATTGAAGGAGATCCTACTAAATTTGACCCAGGTCCCTTGCAGGACCTCTAAACGCTGAACAAGGGCAAGACCCTTACCAAACCGTTCCCTTAACCCCCGACCAGGCAGCCAACATACCTCCATATAAACCGTGGAGATATGAATGGTGAAAATCTTTTATTTTATATAGATAGTAAAATAATGCCAAGACACCACGGACAAACGATAAGGAAAGATCACCTTCAACATAAGCAACTAGTTATTAAAGTCATTAATACAAAACCAAATAAAAAGTGCAAAAGATTAAAAATAAAAAGTATTATACTAAACACTTGTCTTCACCAAGTGATGTAAGAGACTTAGGCAAACATGGACTTGATTGTCAAGAACTCTTACGATCAATCTTGGATCCCGAGACGACTCACACACTCTATGATGGACAATGGATGATGGTGGTGGATGATGGTGTTGTGATGGTGGTGGGTGGTGGATGAAGTGTGAGAGAGGTGGTGTGCCAAGGGATGAGTTGCAATGAAACCAAGCACTCCTATTTATAGGCTGAACAGAAGGCTGGGCACGGCCCCGTGTCCGCTGGACATGCCCCCGTGCCTGTCTGACACTCTCTCTCCTCATTAATTGTAATTCGCAATTACAATTAATGCGCCTGCTGTACCTTCGCCACGCCCCCGTATTCACTGGACACGGCCCCGTGGTGGGCAATAAAAGCTTCTATAGGTTTTTCTTTTCTGCTGCTTCTTGGGCACGGCCCCGTGCTGGCTGAGCACGGGGCGTGTTCAGTCTTCTGTCTTCTCTATTTTGCTTGGGAGGATGCTGTTGAGGGGTCGGGAAATCCACTTATGTTCCTTTTCTTGTATTTATGTTAGATTTAGCTGTCTTTTTGCTTCTTTTGTAAATTTGAGCTCATTTAATCCTGGAAATACAAAAGGAAGACAAAAGCACTCTTTTTCCAACATTAGTACTTAAAAAGGGTTAGTTTTATGCCTTATTTGATGTATTTTATATGTTGCATTTTACACACATCGAATACCCCCACACTTGAACTTTTGCTTGTCCTCAAGCAAAACTCTTTAATATGTGGCTTACACTCCCAAATGGAATGGGTAGAAGAGAAGGTTTTGGCTTGTCATAGAGTGTCGGGAATCCAAGATCTTTTTGGGTTTTATTTTTATTTATTTACAATCCTATTCATTATGATTTGTTTAGAAAGTTTCATAGGAAAAATTACTTATTTGGGCATAACATGCCTTTTTAGAATTCCATTTATATACAAGTTCACATACCTCACGGGAGAAATCACTCACACTCGGCCGAAGGTGTATTTTTAGTGAATCACTCGAGAGCGGCATGGAACTTATTCCTACCATAAGCTTGCCAAGCAATCAATCCTCCTCCTTTTTAACTTGTTACCTTTGTAAATATCAAGAGGACTTTTTTGGGTAAAGGCTTGGGCTAAAGGTGGGTGAATGGGTTAGTGGAAAAGGGCGAAAAGCGCAAAAAGCATCGGTTATCGTAAAACACTTTGTTTTAGTGACTTTTTATTTCGAAGTATTTCTTCAAACAAGCTTTTGTTTCAAGAGCTTTGTTTGTTTATTTCTAACTTCATCATTTTTTTTAGTCACACGAAAACCGAGCTTGTTACTAAAATAAAAGGGTAAAAAAATAAAAAAGGTTTTTTGGTGGGTAAAAAGGTTTTAGGGTAAAGAAATGAAAGGTTTAGGCTCAAAGGGGTTAACTAGGGGGATTTTGGGTAAGTGGTAAAAAATGGAAAATAATGGTGTGGAAAGAAAAAGGGTTAGTCCTAATGCCTCCATCATTTACTTACTTGGGTTTAAGTTGGTAAGGACCGGGAATGAATTGGCGTGGCAAGTTCTAGAGTCGTAAGAACCAAGCGGCTATTCACACAAGAAACGAAAAATGAGCATTTAGTCTAAAGATGTAAATTTGTATGCTCAATAAAGGCTCAAAACTCAATTTTTGTGGGAATGGGTTTTTCTATGTGATCTAGTATATATAATCAAATTTTAACTAAGCTTGTCATGCCGTTTCATAATTTTCTTATGTTGGTTCTTTTTATCACAACGCTCTCGGTTGTAAATTTGTAAAAATATAACCTTATTAATCTTAGGATTCCTAACTTAAACTTTGGACAAGTAAAAAAATGAGAATTTTTTGAAAATTTTTTTGGGGTGTTTAGCGGTTCCAATAGAGTTTTGTGTAAGGCTTGTTATTAGGACTTGCAAAATTTCAAGGTTTTAGCATCCCCCCCACACTTAAATTACACATTGTCCCCAATGTGTCCCAAAAATAAATTTTTAGGCTGATTAAATGTGTAATATAGTGTTAAAAGCAAAGATTTTATGTTACTGGCAATCTGGGCACGGCCCCATGTCCGCTGGACACGACCCCGTGGTGAACTGCCAGTAACGAAAACTTACAGAAGGCGAACACGGGGGCGTGTTGGTTAGGCATGGCCCCGTGTCTAAAAAACTTGCAGGAAAGACCAAACAGTAGTTCTGGGAGGTGAGCACGGGGCGTGTCGGCTGGACACGTCCCCGTGTGGACAGTCTGTAAGCCTGAAAAACAGGTTCCTTCCTCCGGTTTTTCCACCCTAGCCTTATGAGTGCTAAGGCTTAGCACTCCAAGCCTCGGTTTATACCTGTTTCATCACTTAATACCACACCAAGCAACACAAACATCCTACATTACCATAGTTAATTGTTCCAAGCATAAAGAAAAAATAAAGCGAAAAATAAAAGTAGTCAAGGAAAGTAAATTGTTCAACACTTGGCACGCAGGCCACAAACTGTTCGATAGATAAAAGGGACTTAAACCTGTGGGCTTGCCATCAACCCACTCCTGCTCCTTCAAACCCCCCTACTCCATGTCCTCATCGCTATCATTACCTCCATCCCCCTGACCTGCCATGTACTCCCGGATGCTACCGATATCGTCTTGTATATCGTTGATGTTTCGTTCGATAGCGCCGACCCGGTGGTATGTATTGTTGGTAAGGTTGTAGGTGTTCCTGGTACACATGAGGTTTTCCTTCAAAAGATCATGTAAGCTTTGAAAGTTAGGAAAACCGCCTCCTTGTGAGGAGGATTAACCCGGATCACCATGGGGTTGATATTGGTAGTGTGGAGGTGGTGCGTGAAGAACTAGGGCCTCCTGTGGGTTCCATGCATAGCCTTGCGTCCTTTGGAAGCTCACTGACCCGTCTTCCGCCTCATAAAGTAAGTTCATGGCTCGGCAAATGTGATAGTCAACTCGTCCCGACCATGGGCTTCTCTCAAAGGACCTTGGGATATGTGTGAAGTGCTTGAAGAGACGGTACACCCACCCTCCAAAGAAGATAG